>NC_048306.1:33548225-33604877 GCF_013100865.1 Trachemys scripta elegans
GGGGGGGGTCTTAGGAGGGGGCAGTTAGGGGACAAGGAACAGGGAGTCTTAGGTAGGGGGTGGGGTTCTGGAGGGCAGTTAGGAGCAGGGGTCCCAGGAGGGGGCAGTCAGGGGACAAGGAGCGGGGGGTAGGGGGCTGGGAGTTCTGGGGGGGAGCTGTCAGGGGGCAGGAGTGGGGAGAGGGATCGGAGCAGTCAGGGGACAGGGAGCAGAGGGGTTTAGATGGGTTGGGAGTTCTGGGGGGGCTGTCAGGGGGCAGGAGTGTGGAGAGGGATCGGAGCAGTCAGGGGACAGGGAGCAGAGGGGTTTAGATGGGTTGGGAGTTCTGGGGGGGGCTGTCAGGGGGTGGGGAGTGGTTGGATGGGGCGTGGGAGTCCCAGGGGTCTGTCTGGGGGTGGGGGTGTGGATAAGGGTTGGGGCAGTCAGGGGACAAGAGGCAAGGAGGCTTAGATAGGGAGTGGAGTCCCGGGGGGCAGTTAGGGGCAGGGGTCCCAGGAGGGGGCAGTCAGGGGACAAGGAACGGGGGGAGGGTTGGGGGTTCTGGGGGGGCGGGAAGTGGGAGGGGCAGGGGCGGGGCTAGGGCGGGGCTCCTCCCGTCCTCTTTTTTGCTTGTTGAAATATGGTAACCCTAATAGTAGTAAGCATGTTATGTTGCACATAACTCCCAATCCACGCCATAGGAATGTACATATTTGGCTTCAGAACTAATGGGAGAAGACTGCTACTATCTTTGTAAGGTTATATACATGTGCCTGGAGGATTTTACTGAAGAATAAGGAGAAAATTGTATGTGTATAAAATTATTTGTTTTGAATGTTTATTAAGAAGCAAGCGACTCTAACTTAATGTAGGGCAGCTGTTCTCAAACTGTGGGTCGGGACACCAAAGTGGGTCATGACCTCTTTTTAATGGGGTCACCAGGGCTGGTGTTAGACTTGCTGGGGTCTGGGGCCAAAGGCCAAGCCCAAGCCTGAACCCTTTGTGGCAGGGTTCAGGCTTTGTCTTCAGTCCTGGGCGGCAGGGCTCAGGTTACAGGCCTCCTGCCCAGGACTGAAGCCCTTGGGCTTCAACTTTGCCCCCCCCCCTCCAGCCTGGGGCAGTGGGGCTTGGGCTTCGGTCCCCCCTCCTGGGATCGTGTAGTAATTTTTGTTGTCAGAAGGGAGTCGCGGTGCATTTACTACTAACTTACAATGCTAGCAAACATTAGGGCCCAGTTTTTGGGTCCATTGAGTTAAGCAGATGGAAAACTGGTTCATCTGAATACTTTCAGGATTGCCCCCTTATAGGAGAGATCCCCATGTAGCAAAGAGCTGGCGCAGCATTTCTGTGCCTCACCTATTTTGCTCCAGGAAATGAAAAGAGCCCGTGGCGTGCCCCCAAACTGGGGAACAGCAGAGGTAATGTAAAGCCCTATTTGCTCCTTTACCAGATGTGCACTTGTAGAGGAGCCTTCCCCTGGATGTTCAGCTCAGCCCTTTTTTACATGAGTTAATGCCCACAAACCTCTATTGTCATTTCTTATATATAACATGGCATGTCCCATGCTGCAAACAGACCACGTATGTCATCACAATTCTTTTGTATGAATGTTTCCCTTCTAAAAACCATTTAAGTTACAACAATTTAAAAATCACACAAAAGATTTAGCAAAAAGAACGAGGAGTACTTGTGGCACCTTAGAGACTAACACATTTATTTGAGCCTAAGCTTTCATGGGCTAAAACTCACTTCATCGGATGCATGCAGTGAAAAATACAGTAGGAAGATATATATACACAGAGAACATGAAAAAATGGGTATTGCCATACTAACTATAATGAGAGTAATCAATTAAGGTGGGCTATTATTAGTTATTATTAGTGGTCTCCTGCACACTAGCTTGAATGGATGCTATTAGACGATAAGATGTGTTGGCAGTGTGGGGAATAGGGTGGTAATTCATATTATTTAGAAATATCATAAAAATATCATAGAAAACCTTGGGCAATGTTATAAATGATATAGAAATAGTATGGTATCAGAAGTAACCAGCTGAATCAGAAATATTTGCTACATGATTTTTCTTCAGTCAATGGGTTACACAATCTTTTACAAATTGCATTGCAATTGCCCTTGCTTGTGCAAAGACATTGATCCTTAGAAGATGGAAAAGTTTGTGTCACAGTTTTAAGATTGAAATTCCATGTAGACATGGCAGGAATTGTTTCATATGAACATCCCATTTATAATATTCATAGTAACAGTGAAGAATTTAATGTATTATGGAATATTTTGTCTCTTATGTAAAATAGAGCACGGATGTGCAAATGTGAGGAACATGGGTTTGCTAAGGAGATCTCTCTCGCAAGCACGTATAGCGTCGGCAGAGCAACATTCTATAGATGCAGTTGTAGGTCCATAAGCCATTTCAAGGCCTCCTTTGTGACACTGTGGCTATTATCCATTTCATCTTGGGGAACTGCCTTGTGTATGTGATGGTATGGATGTTCTCGCCTCAGTCACATGAAGGGAAGCTCTGATTTTCCACTTGTCCATCTAGTAGTTGCATCTTCCAGGTTTTGTTTGGATGTGTTTCAGTGTAGTCCACAGACTGCATGGCAAGTCAAAACCAGCAAGGTGGCTTTTTGGGTCAATGATAATTTGTCTGTATGGAACAGTGGAGGTCCAGACACTTTGCCATTCCTGGGTTGGATCCAGAGACATGAGGTGGTTGCATGTGGTCGGTAGTGATTTTCGCAATTTCAGGCATTGTTGGGATCATAGGCGTGCGCAGCCCATTTCATCAGGGTGTGCACCCAGGGAGCCCTGCCCTAGCCATCCACTCCCTCCTACTTCCTGCCCCCTGACTGCCACCCTCAGAACCCCCAACCCCCCCCCCCGCTCCTTGTCCCCTGACTACCCCCTACTGGGACCCCTGCCCCTAACTGCCCACCAGGACCCCACCCCCTGTCTAAGCCTCCCTGCTCCTTGTCCCCTGACTGCCCCCCAGGATCCTACCCCCTATCTAAGCCTCCCTGCTCCTTGTCCCCTGACTGCCCCCCTAGTACCCTACCCTACCCCCTACCTGTCCCCTGACTGCCCTGACCCTTATCCACTCCCACGCCTATCCAACCGCTCCCCGCCCCCTGACAGGACCCCCAGAACTCCTGACCCATCCAACCCCCTCTGCTCCCTGCCTCCCCCAACCCCTCTCCACACCCCTGCCTCCTGACAGCCCCCCCCAAACTCCTAACTCATCCAATCCCCTCCAGCTCCTTATCCCCTGACCACCCCCTCCAGAGGCTCTCCCACCCTAACTGCCCCTCCAGGACCCTCCTTGCTCCCTGTCCCCTATATACCCCCCACCCCCTGACAGACCCTGGGACTCCCATGCTGCATCCAACCCCCCCTGCTCCCTGATTGCCCACTCCAGAGACCCCCCGCCCCTAACACCCCCACCCGGGATCCAACCCACCCTGCTCTCAGTCCCCTGACTTCCCCCACCCCTTATCCAACCCCCCCTGGCCCCAGACTCCTTACCATGGCATGAGAGGAGGCTCCTATCCTCCCCACGGAGCCAAACCCTGCCCCACGGGAGCGTGCAGCCCCGGCCCCCAGAGCACTGCATGCGGCGGCAGGACTCATGGGGAGGGTGTCTGCCTCCCCACAGAGCCAAACACTGCCCCGCGGGAGCGCGCGCAGCCCTGTCCCCCAGAGCACTGCACACGGGGCAGCATGGCTCCGGGAGAGGGGGGAGGTGTCTGCCTCCCCATGGATCCAAACCCTGCCCCAAGGGAGCATGCAGCCCCGGCCCTCAGAGCACTGCGTGCACAGCGGCAGGACTCATGGGGAGGGAGAAAAGCGGGGGAGGGGCCGGCAGCTTGCTGCACTCGGTCGGGCGCTCCGGCCAGGGAGCGCAGACCCCGCGGCTTGCCATGCCTGGAGAGGGGGGCCATTTGCCCACCCCTGCATTAGGGTGTGCCCGGGCACACCCGGCACACCCCATGCGCACGCCTATGGTTGGGCTATGTGGTCCATAACCAGATAGGAAATTCTGGGTATTCTTCAGCACATTTAAGTTCTGTGGCTCTCTCTCAACAGATAGCTGAAGATTCAATGTTGACTAATACAGAAAGCCATGATAGAGGTGCTGATTCAGCTGCCTGTCCACAAGTTTGGTATGGCAGCTTCTTCTCCACACCGGTGCACAATACTCTGCAACTGATTATGCCTGGGCCAAGGCCAATGTTCATAGCACCAGTGCAGTTGATCCCAATCTTATTCCCACTAACTTTTGGATGTGAGTTATGAGTTTAAATTTTGATGTGAGTCTTCGCTTTGGAAGCTGCTTTCTTGAGGTGGTCATGAAAGGTGAGTGTGCAGTCAAGATATGCTGGCTTTGGGTCATTTTACCACAAAGCTCAACACTTAGCACATTTCTGTGAATCTATTATCAAGGTGGAAAATAAAGACTACCAATTTGCTCAGCCACCAGTTTTGGAACTACTCCTGCATAATCTTAAGGTCAGGTGTAAGGGTCACTTAAAGTTCTTTAAAGCTATGGGCCTGTGTTGCAAGTGACAAATCATCAGCATACTCAAACTTCTGCACTATTGTTTCAGGCATACTGGTCGTGTCACCGTTGAAGAATTTCTGAGCAAATACAGAGCTTTGTGGCAGCTTACTATCAGAGTGTCTGTCTTCCAAGTTTGATCTCTGAGGCATATGTGCATCCTTTGGCCACTAACCATAGTGTTCAGCAGAGTGGGAGGCTATATTCAGGGGATCACTTTGGCCAGTTTCAATAGCAGACCATCCTTCCAGATTGTGTTATATGCCACTGACAGATCAATGAAAGTGGTACCTGTCTTACGTTTTTTGTTTTGTTTTTTAATCGGGCCTCGGTGTATGTTTTTATGAGGGCCAGGACCTGGTTGCAGCAACTTCTGTGTGGTCGGAAACCAGCTTGCTCCTTGGGTAAGTGGGCGTTCACAGCAGGGCCCGATTCAGTTCAGAATCATACACTTCATTACCTTATAGTTGGTGCTCAGGAGGGAGATTGACCTACAGATAGAATGGTCATCTGCAAGTTTTCCAGGCTTTAGGAATACAATGACCTTGACTTCTCTGCATATGCAGGGGATTTCACTGGTCTACAGGATGTAGGTGAAAAGTGGCATCATCCATTTCTGTGCCAGTGGACCCAGGTTATACAGGAATGCAGGACAGATGCCATCTTTCTCCACTGGTTTTCCCAGTTTCATGGCTGCAATGGCTGCATTGATCTCCTTGTGAGCGGTCCAGACTATTGGGATAGTGATGTTCCTGTGCACGCTACCTGCCGGAGTTGATGTTGAGCTTGTCTGTGATACTGTCTGTCCACTGGCTGTTTCTCTGTCCACAAAAGTTTAGGGATGGCATGAGCCTTTACCTGCGGCCTAGTGGCATGAGTGGGATTTGCATCCCCCAGGTGTCTCAGCAGTTTACAGGCACATCTGCTCAAATGTGTGAAGTCAAGCCATCATTTCAGCTTTGCTGTATCCAGTGATACCAGAAGGGATTTTGTGGTTATTTGAGGAGGCAGCTCTCTCCAGTCCACCAAGGAGTGTACAATGACCTATATCCCTGGGTGATGTTCTTCTTTGCAATGGAGATTAGGAACTCAGTAAAATGGTCATAAAGCTTAGGGATTGGGGACCATGTATTCTCCACAGTCCTAGTGAAAGTGGCCTAGTCTGCTTTTTTGGAGTTCCAGTGTGGCACCGTTTTTGAGTAGAAATCTGGGATTTGAATGCCAGTATGGGTCAACACTGGTCTCTGCTGGCTGTTGAGGAAGTTGCCAAGAATGATCCATGATGCGGGTATTGGTGTACCTGTATCATCTTTAGAAATGAGCATCAGAGCAGGACAAGTATCCTCCACCCCATCTTGCAGAGTGGAAAGTGACAGGCTGTTTCTCATCAAAAAGAAGGAGTTTGTAATTTACCAACGCCTAGTATGTCAGTTCTTCACCTGCAGTGTTATTTGCTGAATAGTTCCCATTGTGTGTGGTCACTCATGAAATTGGTTGAGGCCACTTTGCACCAGGTGGTTTATATGGGTTAATGATGGTAAACTTGCTGATGTGCACTTTGTATGCTGTAGGAGGTAGGACCACACATTCTTTGATCTTCTTTATGTAGCCTTATGTAGCTTTATGTAGCTGGCCAACCCTTATTTTGGGTGCTAATTTCTGGGTATGAGTTTATAGGCATCAATTTTGTAGCAACAGGCTTTTCTTCATTTGCAACATGAGTCTCTTGGGGGATGAGGATGTTGATGTTGGTTGACTTCAGCATTTTCTCCAGGTAGTTGCACCTGGACCATGAGTGGCTTTCAACATTCAATTGGCAGACCTTTAACCCAGGTTCAATCAGCCTAGAACTTTGGCCCTGAAAAGTTAGGCTTGTTTGGTTGCTCTTTAGACTGGGAGGTTGACAATCTATGTTTGGTTTGCTGGTTTGATGACGTTAGTCATGGTTTCCCACTTAACAGGGTAGACCGTGTGAAGGTCATCCTCTTCCACCTTTGGGGCATGTAGAATAGCAGTCCAGGACACTGTTTTTATGCAGAATTTGCTTGTTTGGTTTTTGTGTTTGTTGTTTGGTTTTGTTTGTCTTTATTTTATGTTGTTATGCATGGTTTTATATCCTTATTTAAGAGTAATAAAGACTTAAAAAAATTCGGCAACTGCTACTGGGTGTGCAGTTTCTTTATCAGGAGGCCCAGGTTCAGCCCTATTCCAAGTTCTTGCCTAACACAGCAAGGCATTTTGGGAGTTGAGGTTCTCAGGGGGACCTGGGAATTGAAGGTTGGTAGGAAAGGATACTGAAGAAAAGCAGTATAAAGGCTGCTTGTTTTCTTCAGCACAGAGAGCGACCCGAAGAAAACAGGGCTGACTGTTGGATCTGTCCAACTAAGGATACATCTATGCAACAGCTGGCTGTAATTTCCAGCTTGGGTAGATGTATATGTGTTAGCTTTGATAGAGGTTTGTAGCTGTGTTGGTGTGGGTCGCTCACTGGTCGTCTCGGATGGAATTGTACTTGGGCAGCTAGCCCTTGCTGCAATTTGCACTGCTGTGTCTATGCTGCTATTGTTAGCATGATAGCTCAATCATGTCTAGTATATATATGTCTATCCCCAGCTTGAAATTACACTGCTTGCTACAGTGTAGATGTACCCGAAAAGGTCAAAGCAGGTATTTTGGAACAGCCTGGTGTCCTGAATGGCTAAAACACCAGACATCAAGGATATGTCTACACTGCAGTTGGGAGCATGCTTCCCAGCTGGGATAGACAAACTCCTGCTAGTCTTGTGCAAGACAGCACTCTAAAAATAGCAGTGGGGCTGGGATGGCATCTAAAACCTGCCCGACTCCCTGGTAATGTTCTCAGGTAGCTAGCCTGAGCTGCTGCCCATGCAGCCAAGCCCACGCTGCTAGTTTTTAGTGCACTAGCTCGAGTACTCCCTGCTTCAGTGTCAACATACCCCAAATGGCAATCTGTCAGCCTAGCAAATCTATTGTGCAATAATTTTTATTAGAGGTGATGTAAATATTAAATTGAATCTCAATTCACAGCACAGGAGCTTTGCTTCTAAGAAATGTGGAAATAGTTCAAGTCCTGGCAGACGTAAGAGTCAGAAGAACATGAAGAAGAAACAATAGTCTCTTAAAAAATTGATCCAATTAGAAAATCAACAGCTGCATTTCCCCTGAAATAAGCAACGTGGGAAATTAACAAAATAATTATTGAACGTATTGATCAGTGAGCATGACAGAATTTTTGGCACATACTCAACTTATGCTGGACTACTGTGTTTTGTGGAGAGCATATGAGATACACTTCACACACATAAGACTTGTTGCCATAATACTTGATTGTTGCTTTTTACCCTGTCTGCCAAATATTTTAGTCCATGATGATAATACTTCAGTTTAAAAGAAACAAATAAAGAAAAGTCCTCCTTGAGAATGGCGCTATAGGGGAAGGAGTGCAGCTGAATAAGATTTTTTCCAAAGAATAAGAAGATTTTGTTTTGGATCCAGCTATATTATTTATGTTCAAAGGAAGACAGTGCAAAGTGTAGTTGGTCTTCAAATACTTGAAAGGTTGCCATATAAAACATGGAGAAAAGTTGTTCTCTCTTGCCACAGAGGGCAGGACAAGAGGCAATGGGTTCAAATTACAGCATGGCAGATTAGATTAAATCTCAGGAAAAACTTTCTAGCATTAAGAACAGTAGGACAAGGGAACAGACGCCTCGGGAGGTTGTGTAAGCTCCTTCACTGGAGGTTTTCAAAAGGAGGCTGGATAGCCATCTGTTTTGGATGGTATAGAATGACAAATCCTGCATCTTGGCAGGTGGTTAGACTAGATGACCCTGGCAGTCTCTTCTAACCCTATGATTCTACTTTAACCTTGCTGATCTGCTATTGGAATAGAGGTTATCTTTGAAGGAATGAGCATTGTGATTGCTCTGTACCTGCTAGATGCATTTTGCAGAAATGTCTAGAAAGGAAAGAGAAACAATGGAAGAGAGCTGGCTAATACAAACCTACGTGTTCTCATGTACATACTCTTTTTTTTTTTTTTTATGCCAGGCATGAGATTAGATACACTATTACAGGTACCTCAGACTTTCAATGGTAACCCAGTAAACAAACTATAAATATTGTATATTACTCCTTACTCCACTGGGCGTCAGCATGTGGTTTTTATTTCACAATTGCAATGATTTTCAATATGGTTCTCATTTGCTATCTATCAGTTCCTAAGAGAAGATTAATAATCCATATAAGAAAAGAAGAGAGGTGCAATGTTTGACTTTCAGAAGAAATTGTACAAACTGGGAGCTCTGATTCAAGCATATTTTTTTTTTGTTTTGTATTTATTTACTAGCTGCCAGTCTGCCAATAACATTGTAGCATCTCCAGAGAATAGAAGCTTTATGCTGTTGCCAAGTAGCATCTCTTTGATTAAACACATCAATTAATTCTGCTGTATTCTAAGGAAATGGGGTCCTTTTGACTTTAACCTTTCTTAATGTGGAATGTCTGTTGTAGCTAGGAATGTATTTAGTTGAAGAAATAGTATCAGGCACACCAAAGGATACATCTTTCTATAGAGCTAGGCCTGAACCTAAACCCTGAATCTGAACATCCTTGAAGTTTGTATGTATTGGAATGAGTGGGGAATGAATCCAGACAGGAATGTTATTGCAGTTAGTGAATGTTGCATTAAATCATTGATAGCAGTTTTTGGGAGGAGACATAAGACCAAGGCCCTGGTCATTTCTAGACATATAAAGGTCCCAGGGTAATTCTTCAGAAGTGGGTGGGCAGTGTCTTGGCCAAGTTCCTACTCAGTTAATTACATCCTACTAAACTAAAATTCTTCCTGCACCTAAATGGCCAGAACCTCAGTCAGTGTAATTCAGGCTTGTCCATTGGTTACAGTGGAGTTGCACCAATCTACACTAGCTCAGGATCTGGTCCTTCAAATCTGGGGGAAAAAATCTTCTTCTTTCCTTATTCTTATATCCTGTTGTGCACTGCTAAGTAGATGCTGTGTCTCACCCCAGAGGAGGTTTCATTTCTGTGATGCATGAAGCAATCTTCACCAGTGTGTGTGTATATATATATATAGTTTCTGATGTTTGTAAGGTGTTCTGGGATTCTTCAGACTGAAAGGCGATATATGCATGTGAAATCATTATGAGAGCATAATTGGTAGAAAATACAGTACATGTTTTTTTTTTTATCTTAGCTGGATTTCTAAATATAATATAATAATTAAGTGACAGGAGAGAGTACTAATGTATTAAGGGTATAAAATTAATAAGTCAAACAAATTAAAGTGGAATTTATAAACCTCAGGTACAGTTAACTAGAACAGTGAGGTGTTAAATCAGTTTATAAAAAGGAGTCCATTCCATATTCCCTTCTTGTTGTAGGTCTTTTGCTGTGCTTCCCTGCAGGCCCACACAAGTTATAGAAAAGCTCGAGCACATGGGCAGCACGCGAACCCCTCCCTTCAGGGAGATTAGGCCCTGGCTCGGCCCAGCCGCCCCAAGCACAGGCCCGCCCGCCCCAGCCTCCCTGACCCTTGGACAACTGTCTGGCCTGAGCACCAGCCCAATCTTCAGGCCACAGACCCAAGCTGAGCCCCCACTGGCTTCAGGGGAGAAGGGGAGCAAGGGTGGGGCCTTGGGGTGGAGCATGGGTGGGTCCATGGCCTTGGTTAGGGGAGACTTAGCCTCCCCTGGCCTATTATATTTGCCGCCCATGCTCAAGCAGTGTTTTTTAAACAAACATGCAAGGTATCAATTAATAACAACACCAAAGTGAAATTCTGCAGCATTTGTGTTTTGAGAGCAGTGATGCTATGGTGATAAATTAAGCAAAGTCTAGAGTGACAGAGAAATATGTACCTTAAAATTGTCTTGTTTGCTGTAATCTAAAGAAGGAGCTGGTGGAAGAAGCAAACAGAATATGGAGTTACAACTGCTTTCAGTTTTAATTACTAGTGGGTTTAATCATCCCCCAAGTATTGCAACAGTTTTCAATATGCCAATATGTGCTGATTGTAAAAATTTATTGGCGGCCCAGAAGTATAAACTAGTGTGGTTCTTGTTCTTGTAGATTACCATTCTAGAAGCTCTATCTTTCGCTGCTTCCTCAAATGCTGTCATGGATGTGCACATCTTTTTAAAATAAACACTGTAAATGCTCATGACTTCTGGTTTTACTGAAGTGATGCTCAGGAAAAACATTATGCCTGATTTTAATTTCAAATTGTTTCGCTTGTAAAGCAGCTCAAAAATCCCACATTTAATGACATTGTTCGTTGATTTATAAATGAAAAGTATGTAATCACATCAAGTAGAATTTAGATGTTTTTTAAATTATGGTAATTGGCTGATGAAGATGCCTACTGCTTTTTTTCTGATTTGGACATAATTATGCTGACTAGTTCTGACTTTTTCCACAAATTGATGCTGATTATTTATATTTAGCCATTAAGCTCAGCTAAGTTTCTTGTAGATGGAATCTTTATTGAGATTCTTACCCCTTCTAAATAAGCACTGCACTGCACTGCACTGCCTCCTGTTGTGTAGTTTTGTCACTGACTATTTTTTGATAATCATGCACCTTTATGTGAAGCCTTTCTGTGGAAATTGAGATGCATTTTTATTGTGCACACAAGTTAGATATGCCACCAAAAGGCTCAGGTTGCCAGTTCTCTTTCTGTATTGCAAATACAGTAAAGCAAAAGGCCATGCACACATCTGGACTGAAAAGGGCTAGCCTCTAGAAGGCTAGAGAATGGAATTTAGTTTTACAAAAAGCCTTTCTTACTTACTATCTCAAAGGGATTGACAAAGTAATGAGTTAAATACTGGTAGTGCAATGCTTTGTCAGGCAAATGGAACAGACACTGTGTACTAAACAATAATTCACTCATAGTCTTGGACATTAATTATAAACTATTATTTTAAGAAGGGGAATGTTGGCCAGTAGGTTCTTCTTTTGCATCTAAAGCCAAATACACAAAAAAAGTGAATTTTTCCTTCTGAAAATGTCAAAAAAAATGAAGATCCAGCTCAAGTCAAATTTGGGCCATTATACATGTCAAATATGAAAACAAATAGGCAGTTTTCCACCTAATTTTCCTCAGTATTTCGCTTCCCATTTTCCCATTATCAGTACACATTTGCTAATTGGGTTTCTCTATAATGTTACAAGTCCCCATCCTGCAAACTGATCTGTAAAGTAGCTTCAGTAACAGGGTGTTACCGTGCCTCAGTGGGTCCAGCTGAGGATGCCAGATTCAGGACAAACTGCTGAGAAATAGGGCAGACTCACCCCAAACTGGTTACTCTATTAGATATACCAAGCCAGAAACAAAAGTAAACCTCTGTCTCAACACACTAGTTAACAAGAAGTCCAAGCTGCAGTCTCCTTAGGCATCCCAGCCCTTGTGTCACCACCCAAGCTCTAGACTTTATGATGGGTAATTATTGAAAACTAATTTAATCAAACAAAGGGTTCTTCTTATCTCAAAATATCAGCCACATATCCAGGTCAATAGATAAATCAGATCTTACCCAATCATCAAGCTGTTGCCAGTCCTTTAGTATCTAATATCTAAAGGTTTATTTATAAGAGAAAAGAAGGAGATAGTTAAAACGGTCAAAGAAATCATATACACAAAATGATCACAAAGTTCTTGGAACAGGGTTTTAGCAGTGATGTAGACTGTTGGCTTGTAAAGTCTCTATTAATTTCCAAGAGATCGGAAGGCCCTCGTTCCATAGTCAATATGCTCCTTTTAGTGTAAGTCCATAGTCCAGAGATCATAGGCAAAATGGAGATGCTTCCAGGGTCTTTTATACCTTTTCCCATGTGGAGGGAATGCTCTCCGCCTTATTTTGTGGAAAATTACATGCACAAGATAGAGTCTAGGGTCACATGAGCAAGTCACATGTCCTTACATGTTTTGATGACTCACAGAAGCAACCATTACCCATTTTGTGGCTAAATAATCCACAGGAAGGCTCATTGAGCTGGGACAACCTTCTTCTATGGCCCATTGTGAGAGCTAAGTGTTCTTTAATGGGCTATCAACTTGAATAGTTCATTCACAATGTGCTGGCCATACTGGATGTAAATTACCTGCTGGGTATTACTCCAGGACAGACACATTTGAAATACTAGTACATAGTCAATATTTATAACTTTAAATAGAAAGATGATGCATGCATATAAATGGGATAATCATATTTGGCAAATCATAACTTTTCAATTGACACCTTACATGACATACTTTGTATACGATTTGTTGCACTTGTATATCAGTGGCAATATTAATGATAAAAATGGTCATATTTCAATCGTACAACATCACACAAGGCCATAGAGGTCAGTCTAGCAAGGTGCTGAGCATGCTCATCCCAATCCAGCAAAACATTTAAACACATGCTTAATTTTAATCCAGTGAGGATTGAATTTGCTTAAAATTTTCTTGGTTGGGTACAGAAAGCTCATAAGATTGAGCTCACATCGAGTAAAATCTACTCAGAACTCAAATTATTACAGTACACATATCTGATGTTACTAAAGTAATACTTACCCTCACTTCCCATCATGCTGCTTTTCATACAAATAATAGCAATTCTCACTTTTTAGCTTGGCTAGAACAAGTTTTGTGCCAAGGCCATTTTCTGCCACCTTTCTCCTTCCCAGTGAGCAAACCCATAGATTTTAATGTACTATAATACTTGCAGAGTAAGTTACCCCTTGAAGTGAGTGTGTGTGTGTGTGTGTGTGTAGGGGGGGTAACCAGTTCTGGCCCTCAGTGTATATGAAATACATTGTATACTAATTAAAAGCCATTTATTGTTAAAACATATTTATTTCCATTTGTAGTTTTTTGTAATTCTCTTTTTATTATTTTGTCCAGTAAGAATGGACCTTTTCAATGAGGTTACATGTGCATAAAGGAGTGGAGAATCAAGCCTTGTGTGAACTGTGACTTAGGGCTAGTCTACACTGGCAACTTAACATAGCTTGTGTAGTCGCAGCAGAGCACTGGGAGAGAGCTCTCTCAGCACTCTAAAAAAACCACCTCCGCGAGTGGCATAGCTACCAGTGCTGGGAGCTGTCTACACTGGCGTTTTACAGTGCTGAAACTTGCTGCACTCAACGGTGTGTTTTTTCACACCCCTGAGTGAGAAAGTTGCAGCACTGTAAAGTGCCAGTGTAGACAAGCCCTTAGTCAAATAAATAGACAAGCCCTGTTCTATTCTTCCCTTGCTGCATATATTTGTTTAGATCTTGTTTCCCCTTTCACCTGATGTGTTCTGCTCCAGCAGAATAAAGTAAATGGAAAGCCAGTTTACTTGGCTAGCAGGGGATAATCCCAACTCTGGGGATGTAAGCAGAAGAGAGGTTTTCTGGGTGCCCATTGTAGCCAGTGCAACACAGAGATATCCTAAAGCAGCTCTAAATTGCTCCTTGGGACTGATTCAGTGCCCAGCTGGCTGAGGATTATGGATTCACCATAGTGGTTTACAGCCATCTTTGTAACCCTTCTTTGAGCTCTGCTGGGTACCTCAGGATACTGACCCAGTATTTTAACAGGCATAGACAGATAAACAAGCTAGTACCAGTGGAAAAACAAAAGTCCGAAAAGTTTCAGTAGAATCACTATAGAAGAACGTTTTGGCCAAAGCTTTCAAAAGTGACTAGTGATGCTTTGATTTTTGGGTGCTCAACATGAAACACCCTTGAAGGGCCTAATTTTCAGAAAGTGCCATATATTTACCCTCTCAAAATGAGGCATCTTAAAGATGTCTCAAGTTGAGCACCCAAATATTGAGGCCACCAAAATCTCCAGTCACTTCTGAAATTTGTGGCCAGATGAGGCATTATTGGTTATCCAACCATGAAACAAAACAACTAGACCACTATAAGGAACTACACAATCATATTGTAGTTTCCCGCAACTAACATTCAAGCTTTTATGGATTTAAGAAATTCCTCTCAGTTGCAATTCCCAGTGTAGCATAAGTGGTTCTCAAGGCTCGAGTTTAGCTGAATTGGGAGAAAAAATGGCTAGGGAATCTGAGAATATAAAAATTCTTGACAAATACAACCAAACCTCAACATCAACAGATAATGTAAACTCTGGGCTAATGTAAAAGCACTTATAGATCATCTTCTTTCTTACAGCACGACAAAGCAATGAAATGCTACAAAAAGGCAATCTATTCCAAACTTCATTTGTCACAAGAGATCTTAGTCAGCACTCAAAGTACATAAACCTATATTTTTCATCACAAACACTTCCTAGTTTCATATTAGTTTGCAGAGCACCACATGCAACTGTTATAAGTCCAAACCCTGCAATTGAATTCCTGCAAGAGACTTTTGCAAAATGGCCAAAAGAAGAAAGAAAATACGAAGGTATTGCTGTTTGATGTATTCATTCAAATGCTATTAGAGAGAAGTACTGGCTTTACAGGAGAAATTGTTCTGTGAATGTTTGACCTTGTATTTACTGAAGACAATGACCCAAAAGCTGCATCTACCTTTCAAGTCAACTTGACATCTCAAGGCTTTAAAAGAAAATTCTTAAGGCCTTGGTTGCTTCATTTTGCTTCATTTGGGATAACAGAAATGGACTGATTAAAAGGACCAGCCAAGACTCAGTTCAGTATTTACCCTGAAGCATGAGCCCCTTTAATACATGGGGGCTTATGCATCCAACCGTTATAGGAAACGGAAAGAAAAAAAAGCTGAAAATTCAGTGATTTCATTGTAAGTGAGGGCCTGTGGCCTTCCTCTGGGGTCTGCCATTATAAAAAAAAAGGTATAGACGGGGGAAGAGAAGAGGGCTTATGTGCCTTACTCAAAGAAACAGTTCAAGCATTCACTTCTACTCTGAATAAGAATAATGCATTTAATTAGACTATCATTGTGACAAATTGGTTGTGATGAGGCAGTTGAATATCCCAAGAGAGTGATGCTAATCTCTCTTGTAGTTTAAAGGCTCTGATGTGTGGGCATAAGACAGATAACAAAGCTTATTGGGGGCAATAAGAAAACATGAATTCCTCCAATTGAAGAGAATGGATGTTTGAATTGGCTTGAGAAGATATAATGGTTTTGATCTAATCTTAAGAAAGAAAGAAAGAAAGAAAGAAAGAAAGAAAGAAAGAAAGAAAGAAAGAAAACAGCAACCTCTAAAGCAGAAAAATTATTACTGGGCTCTCACCATTTCCATAACTGTATTATGATGAGATAAAGAGAGAAACCTTAGAAATAAAAGGCAATCTAAACTAATCAGATTTTGTTAAATGTTCTTTTACAAGTGTGATTAATTTGTTTAATTTTCTGAATTCTAAATAGGACAGGGCTACTGACTACCTTATTACATAATGTACTTTACTTTGTTGTTTAGTTTATCATTTCAGTCTTGAAAATATATGTTGATTTAAGGCATCATTTAAGAAAAGAGATAGAATCCCAGCTGTGGTGCATCATCTCCAATAATGCATGCAATCAATGAAATCTACTTGTATTTTTACAGTTTCTCCTTGTTTTTTTCCCTCCTGTTTAGAGCACATTGCATAAAGGGAACTCAAGTAACTATTTTGCAAGCTCAAAAGGCAACTTTCAGAACTTTTAATAGAGCAATCCTCTAGGATCTTGATGCAACTCAGTGAAAGTGATGCATATGTATACAATACCCACTGACTTTCATTGTGGTTATCTCAGGACAGAAATTGCCTTTGAAATTTGATCCAAGGCCCACTGAAGTCAATTTAAATCCATTGACTTAATGGGCATTGGATCAGGCCTTTAATGTCTAATTGTTGTTGTATCTACTACTACTTCTTGAGGAAAAACAATAATGGGAGTATAAGTAATCATGAATGGCCAAAATTGCCAGACCTGGGTGACTGAAGGTGGACATCTACATCTATATGTAGGCATCTGGATAGGTGGCCTTGTTTTCAGACGAGTTGACCACTCACAGTTCCAGTGAAGTCCAGGGGAGCAACAGATAGCACAGTGGTTCTCAAACCTTTGTACTGGTGACCCCTTTCACATAGCAAGCCTCTGAATGTGACCCGCCCCCTTATAAATTAAAAACACTTTTAAATACATTTAACACCATTATAAATTCTGGCTTCAAAGCGGGGTTTGGGGTTGAGGCTGACAGCTTGCAACCCCACATGTAACAACCTCGCGACCCCCCCAGGGGTCCTGACCCCCAGTTTGAGAACCCCTGAGATAGCACCTCTGAAAATTAGAAATTAAGGGCCTGATCCAAATCCCATAGAAGAGAGGGAAAGAGAAAAGAAGCTGGTAGAGAAAGAAGCTTGACTTTCAGGCTTCAAAGAGATTAGGAAAAAAATAGCTCACTAAAAATACTTGACACTGATTTTTTTTTAAAATTGACACTTTTGGGCAGTGAAGTTGAAGATGTACACACGGCACCCTGCTGAGGGCATGTGAGTTAGGAAGATTGGGCAACGGAGGAAAAAAGGAAAAAGCTGACAACTTGGGAGTCTCCACATGAAGCTAGTATTATGCTCTGGTAGGTGAAAGGAACAATGCACCGTTTATGGTATATTTGAAGACTCTACTACAGAATACCAACTAATATTTCACGAGTAGTTTTGCTTGCTCAGAGAATATGATAGTTACTATTGTGGTCTGTGGATTTTGTGGGGGGTTGTTTGTTTGTTTGTCTTGTGGGTTTGAAGTAACCTACTGGGAGTGGTTGGGTCATTACAAAACCTAAACTTAATGTCCCCAATACTAATTTCTCCCTATTGTTACTCACAACTTCTTGTCAACTCTCTGTAATGGGCCACTCTCTTACCACTTCAAAAGTTATTTTCCCTCCCTTGGTATCCTGCTGTTAATTGATTTATTTCGGTAGACTGACCTAACACTTGGTAAAGTACCCCCATCCTTTTCCTGCTCCTGTATTTTTTACTTCATACATCTGATGAAGTGGGTTCTAGCTCACGAAAGCTTAGGCCCAAATACATTTGTTAGTCTCTAAGGCAGGGGTCAGCAACCTTTCATAAGTAGTGTGCCGAGTCTTCATTTATTCACTCTAATTTAAAGTTTCACGTGCCAGTAATACATTTTAACGTTTTTAGAAGGTCTCTTTCTATAAGTCTATAATATATAACTAAACTATTGTTGTATGTAAAGTAAATAAAGTTTTAAAAATGTTTAAGAAGCTTCTTTTAAAATTAAATTAAAATGCAGAGCCCCCCCGGACCGGTGGCCAGGAGAGGGGCAGTGTGAGTGCCACTGAAAATCAGCTCGCGTGCCGCCTTTGGCACACGTGCCATAGGTTGCCTACCCCTGCTCTAAGGTGCCACAAGGACTCCCCCTTTTTTTTCCCTACTGATATAGTATGTTTTCATTCTTGGAGATCATTTCCATCATTTCCCCTTAATTCAATTGCTGCATTATTTAACTTTAACATAAGGTACTAGTATTGTGTGCTATCATCATAATCCATCATAAAAAGTAATTTGTAGATAAAACTAACATAGTTCATGACTAGTATAAAATTAGCATAGTTGAACTAACATCATGATCAAGTGATGCTGATAGATCAATTGGGAAAGAACTTTCCTTTTCACCCCAAAGTAAACACAAACTATGGTATTTTGTATTTTGAAAAGAAAATGCAAGGGTCATATTATGCTATTGTGCTATGCTATATTTGATCATACTGGACTTACCATTTGTGGAGTGATAGTCAGCCAGTGACTGCTTTTAATTTATCTATTATGAGGACATGACCTAGACACCTGTGTTGTATGTGCAGGTTACAGTAAGCTTGGTGTAGCACTCCAGAATGTTAACTAGATCTAGGTAAAAAGAACAGGAGTACTTGTGGCACCTTCTTAGGATGCATCCGAAGAAGTGGGCTGTAGCCCACGAAAGCTTATGCTCTAATAAATTTGTTAGTCTCTAAGGTGCCACAAGTACTCCTGTTCTTTTTGCGGATACAGACTAACACGGCTGCTACTCTGAAATAGATCTAGGTAAGCAGCTAAATAATAAACTGACAACCTTAGCACAAAGAGCATTAAAAGTCATGGCATCCTATTGCACTTAACAATACACCTCTACCCTTATATAACGCGACCCGATATAACATGAATTCGGATATAACGTGGTAAAGCAGTGCTCCCGGGGGGGGGGGGGGGAGAGGGAGGGCTGCACACTCCGGTGGATCGAAGCAAGTTCAATATAACGCTGTTTCACCTATAACGTGGCAAGATTTTTTGGCTCCCGAGGACAGCGTTATATCGAGGTAGAGGTGTAATTATTTCCTACTGTCACATAATGGAGCGTCAACTATCCCTATAGAAATTAGAGTGTTTGTATTAGAGATAGGGAATTAGATTTTCTCAGTTTTACTTGTAGTAACATTTCATCAGTGAGTTTGCAAAGACTGCAGTGCAGATATTTAATCTCTGTTTACAAGAGTAAAGTAATATCAGATTAGCTTTGTTCCCTGACCAAGAAATAAAGGGCTCTGTTGTGGAACCCTTATGTATGCTGATGAACAATTACTTGAGTAAGTAATCCAACTGAGTAGGGGTTTTACAGATGGGTGCAAAATACAATGAAAGAGCATTACATATTTTCCCCCTGTTGTTAAGTAGATACCACAATAATGTTTTTATCATTAAAATGGGAATCGTGATGTAGTGCTGTTAAGAACACTGTTCTTAAATCATGTTATCTTCCTCACAGTCTATGCTAATTTGAATTAATCTTTTTTACATATTAGATTTCAAAGGTGGCAGTTCTATTTCTAGCATTCTATTGGCCCTTTGAAATGAGCATCTAGGATAAAATCAAAGATACAAGGTAAGAATTGTCAGAGTAACATACCTGCAGGACTAGTGGTTGATCACACATTTTTGTTGTGTATATCAAAGTGTAATGGTGTCATCTTGCTTTGCTCATTCTTAATTGTTTATGTTCTGTTTTATATTAAATCTGGGGGGGGCGGGCTGTGGAGGAATAATCAGCTCAGAAAACCTTCTTATTCAAGCAAAGGAATTTCTGCAATTACTAAGATCAGATTCAGGGGACTTGAAACAGCTCTTCTGGCTGCCAAATACAATGTTATCATTAATTCCAGCAGGAAATGAAGCAGATATGCCCATAAGATATGATTTAGAGTAAGAAATGTACTTTTTATGAGCGTTATTCTATAAGATGTTTCCCACTTTTAATGACAGTGTCAAAAAAAAAAAATCATGTCCTAAATGAAAATCTGCCACCAGCTCCTACATTTTCCCACAGACTGTTGCTGTGTAGTCACAATGCCCTTTCAATATGTGCAACAGAAATACAGTTAGGGGATGTATTGTTTACACCAAATGCATCCCAGCTCATTGTTCACTCACCCACTGGCTTCATTTACCAGAATCATATGTTTGATATTCCAGAACATGCAAACTATCTGTTTAATGAGGGCTGATTACTACTATATTACTTAAATGACTGAACTTTGGCAACAATTTTCATGCTGTAATGTGTATCTTAATATTAATCTAGTCATGACTGCATGCATTTTCAGTATACTCCTGTATACTTTAATTTTTCTTGGAAATAGAATCATTATACAAAATGCCCTTTTCTCTCCCTTACTCCCTCCCATTGCTGGTTGAAGGAATTCTAATCAGCAAAAAAAAAAAAAAGCTATGGAAATCGACTGCAGATTTATATTTTAAGGGAGGGATAGGGAAAAGAAATGCATTTTGTCTGACTATTTATGTAAGCTAAACTGTTAATTTATAAAGGATGTGTTTCATAAGGACATTGTATTATCAGGGTGGGCGGGGGCAGGGGCGAGGGGGACAAAACCAACCAACAACACAGAAATCCGGCCCTGGAGAGATTCAAGCAGTGATGGTGCCATGCATAGCAATGAGGGAGGCATGGTGGATTTTGCAATTATAAAAGAAACACATTCCCCAATGTGATCTGATCCAGGAGTTGACAAAATTACACACAATAGAGTTGGACAGTTGCAAGCAATAGACTGTTCCCCTTGTTTTATTTACAGCAGATGTTAGACCTGTGGTCTTTGTGTTCCCTGCTGAAGCATGGTGATATTTCTGTTCATTTGTGACATAACGGATTCCTGTTTTATTTGCTAGTGCTGATTTATATCCCATACCATGGCGTAGCCTACTTGACATCATTGAGATGAGATAATTATCTTTTGTAATATAATTGTACAGTTGATGTGTGTGTTAGCTTCAGGTGGGCATGGAATAAATTCTAGCTCTCCCCAAGTGTTATCTGGACCTGCAGGTAGAGCTTTTTAATATCCATAAATCAATTGCTGTAATGTACTGCTGCAGATGTCAGGGAACTGTGTGGCCATTCGAAAACAGTGAAACATCTGACAGTTTTTTGTTCCACTTTTGCACAATATATACTCTAGTGACAGAGTTTCAGCAGCTCTGGCTTTTACAACAGTTTGTTTCAGTAAACATGGATATGTAATGTAAGAAGAAACAATGAGAGAAGACTGATAGAAAGCGATACTAAATATTGCAAGCACTTTTGTGCTATTGTATGTTTATTGTTTTCCAATTAAAGGAGCTAAAATAAAAACCTTGTACATAAAACAGATCGTATTTTAAAAAAAATCATTTAGGAATGGCAGCAGAAACCAGCAAACCATGAGTTGACAAGTTACTGTCACATTAGCAAAACAAATATATGTTGTAGATTATTT
Source organism: Trachemys scripta elegans (assembly GCF_013100865.1). NCBI lineage: Eukaryota > Metazoa > Chordata > Testudines > Emydidae > Trachemys > Trachemys scripta. The sequence continues at coordinate 33,569,555 of NC_048306.1, forward strand.
AAAGGTTGATTTCAAGCTTGCAATTCTACAGTCTTAGGAGTCCAATCCTTCCAACAATTATTACTCAGAGCAGCGTTTAGTACTGCTTGGCTATTCAGTGGGACAAAAAAGTCTTCTCTGTTTAGAAATTCGTAATTATGGGGATTATACCAAGTGCGAAATACGTATTTGTTTTTTTCATCATCTGACAAATGAGAGACTTATGGAAAGATCATTGCATGCCACTTTGTATAAAACTGAAACTATGTTAGTAAAATTATAATTGGGCAGAATTCTTTTCAATATTAATAGCGATCTGTATCAACCTCTGCTCTTTGGCATGCACTAGAACTATGTTTCCAGTAGTCTGTCCTGAATACCTTTCCTATTTATTATCTTTGCCTAAGTAATTGTGACATCCTCCAGGGAACAATCTGGACTGTTGAACCACTGTGTCCCTTTAACAGTCCAGACTAGGGTCTTTTTACACTGCTTTGCTAGTGACAAGCAGCATTTCCAGACTATGCTCACACACAGCCATTAGCATGTAAAGTCACTCCTAGAAAAGTTATATGAATGCTCTTCCAGCCACTCATGGACTACATACAGGGCAACACCCACAAATTCCCTAGCTCCACCCCAGGAATGCGCGTCTTGCACTGCTTAGGGGACCACCCATTCTGCCCCCGACCCCGAACAGCATAAACTCATTAAAAGTCTATCATTCCATGAAAGGGAATGATTCTGCATCGCCTTTGTTAACCTGAGAAGAGATTCCCCAAGCATTTCAATAAAAACACAGTGATTTAAATAAAAGAATAAAACAAGTATATTAAGTAAAGAAAGATGGATTTTAAGTGATTATGAGTGGTAAAGGCATTAAAGTCAGAATCTGGTTACAAAAGAAATAAAAGATAAACATGCAAGCTATTTTGTAAACTTTGCCATGCTAAGTAAGATTTCAAAGTAAAAGGATTTCTCTCACCCAAAACTTTCAGCAATCCATACTAATTGGAAAGCCTTCCAGTTAGGATCACTTCCCCCAAGTTCAGTGTTGATTCTTTCAAACAATCTTGCTCCCATGAGTAAAGATGCGGGAGAAGAGGTAATGTGTACCCTCCTCCTCTCTTTGAAGAATAACCCCCACCTCACCCAGCCAGGGTGCAGACAAAGTAGTCCCCTTTGTACATGAGATTTGAAGCATCTTTCAGGTGAATTGTAAATTTCTTGTTCACACTTTCTGCCTACTTGAAGTTTGAGACATCTTCAGGGATGATATGTAAATCTTTTCTTTACAGCGTCCCCCCCCCCCCCCCCCACCCCTCAATGGCTAATTGTTGCTTCAGTAGCTAATAGCTTTTGAACATCTGTGGTCCATCCTTTGTTGACCCCGAGGAGCTAGTCTGTACGTGTTTCCCAAAACTACACATATTTCAGTAACAATCATATAGTAGGATCTTATAACTCCATACATAGTGTGAAATGATATCCCACAAGGCATACTTTGTACAAAATATATCATAACCATGTAATAGTGGTAAATATGGGATACAGGGTGTCATATGGGGTACAGAGTATCACAGTAATGCATTAGACTTTAGAAATCTGATTTCATGGGAAATGCCTTTATAAACTCCTTCTGTAGGAATGGCTCAAGGCGCTATAGGTTGCAACGTTATGACCAAAAATTTTTGCAAAATTTTTTGCAAAAATTATTGCACTATGGTTATTTTAAAATAACTGAATACTTGACAACACTGAATAATTACTGATCACCCACATCTTAATATGTAACATCATAAGAGGTTTGGGGTTTCTTGGTTCTCAGGGTTCCAGAACATTTTTTTAGGGGTTGGGGTGGGTGGGTGGGTGAACTTCCCTAGTGTTGAGCAAGAGAAATGCAAAATACTTCTGGCACAGAATTTAAATAATACAAGCTATGTATGTATCATTCAAAAGAAGATAGATAGGGTATATCATTGATCATCTCATCCACTGGCAACGTGATAGAGCTTGTTACAGGAATACTTTGCTGAAAAGAAAATAGGGCATGATCTGGGGCTCAGTGAAGTCAGTGCAGATCCTTTACATTGACTTTAATGGTAGCTGGATCAGGCCCACAGATGTGTCAAAAATCTAGGCTTAACATTCCTTATTATACAAAAACTGGCATAAACTGTCAGCAGTGGATCAGGGTGCTGGAACAATGTTTATAGCGGGGGTGCTGAGAGCCATTGAACCAAACTGTAAACCCTGGATATAATGAAAACCATTTCAAGCCAGGGGTGTGACAGCAGCCCTAGTTCCAGCACCTTTTCAATGGATTAAAGGAGAATCCACAGACCCTGCCCCAGGGCTGGGAGGAGGGCATGAGCTCATAAAGTTTGGATCCGAGGGGGTTGTGAGCACCAGAGAATGCTGAGGTTTATCAGGGGCACTGAGAGCAGGAGATAGTACTGACAGTTCAGAGAGCCTGGCATGGTCATCCGGGGCAGGAGGGTGGGGTAGGAATGGCAAATGTTTTTTACTTGCATTAGATCTGAGACCCATTTAGTCTTAATCCTCCATTGTGAATTGTCCTGAACTGACATCATATACTGCAGATGTTTTTTTTAAGTGCTCTTCCATAACAGCTGCACATGAGTATTTTGTATTTGCTAGAGCATCTTCCACTCCATGGTAAAAGCCTTTGCAGGAGAAATTTATTTTCTGTTGGCAATTGTTTTAAATTGAGGTTACTGGTGATTCCAGAAGTGCACCAGTTGAAGTTAGCTCTGCTGTACTCAGCTCCAGTACAAATTTCAATTGTTCATTATGGCTAATTGAAAACAAAACAAAACACCTCAGGCACCCACAGAAATTCATTAGAATGAGATACTTGAATGGTGCACTGCAACCATGAGAACTGCTTCAGAAGAGCCTCATTGATCACTTATAAGCATTCTAATGTGCAGCACCTGCACACTTTTTAAAAGAGGTTCTCATTTAAACATAATGTACAAACAGGTATTGTATATGGCATTAGCCTGCTGTGGGAACATGATCTCTATACACATTATAATACTTAAGTGCTATTCTAGACCTTGGTGCATAGTGTTTCGTTTTATGTATAAAACTGACTGCTAATAGAGAAAAATGGATGCAAACTTTTCCTAAACTGCTTTCATAGGAACTGCAGATGAGCTCAATTTCTCAGATTATAATGTGACAGAACACTGATGCCAGAACTGTGCACTGGGAATTTTGACACAGAAAGCCCAGAATCTCACCTGCCAAATGCTGTCAGTAGGAATTCCCAGTAACGGTGTTATGTCTATTTACTAGCTGCCCATTACTTTTAGTCAAATTTGCCCTTTAAGAGTAAACGGGTGCATTTGCTTTTCTGCGATTTTTGCTGATGTACTCATTTACTATGTGTTTGCTGACTGCCTAGAAGACTTTTTCATTAACATTGGTGCAATTCGTTTAACCCTTTTTCTGCCAAAAAATAATTGAGGGAGATTTTCTGACCAGCTCTAGTTATTTGCTAAGGTCAGCACTACTAAAGTATAAAACAAAGGTTGTAGAGAAAGAAATTACAGAACCTTGTGTAGCAGTCCTTGAGGGTATTCATTTTTCTCCATTTGTCCCACCTTCTAACGCAGTGCTGGTGGGCAACCTGCGGCCCAGGGGCTGCACGTGGCCCGTCAGGGTAATCTGCTAGCGGGCCGCCAGACCTTTGCACAGCCCCTTGCAGCTCCCAGTGGCTGCAGTTCACCATTCCCGGCCAATGGAATCTGCAGGAAGCTGCACGGGCCACAGGGACATGCTGGCCGCCACTTCCCAGAGCTCCCATTGGCTGGGAACAGCGAACCGTGGCCAATGGGAGCTGTGGGCGGATGTGCAAATGTAAACAAATGGTCTGGTGGCCCGCCAGCGGATTACCCTGATGTGCCGCGTGCGGCCCATGGGCTGCAGGTTGCCCACCACTGCTCTAAATGGCCCAAATGCATATTTACTATGACTGTGGTTAAGAAGTCTGCATGTATGAAAATGTCCAGTGAGCTACTGTAACACTGATATGAAAAAAGGGATTAGCACCTTGCTAAACTAACAAGATTCACTTAGCTTATTTCCAGCTCATAATATTTTAATGGCTGACCTTTAATTTGTAATTTTATTCACATATTTCTTAAACTAGTATTAAATATAATATTAAGCACTATAATTACAGGTGCACAAAAGACCTTGGGAGAGATTCATTAAACCTACAATCAGAAGTCTAGCAACTCAGTGGTCACCATGAAAAATGCAGCTTTCTCTTTGCTGGTGTGGGGCTCAGCTGAGGGAGAGATTTGGCTGGACCAGAAGGGAAAGCAGAAACCTAAGGTACTGGTTGGGGTGGGAAGGAGCAGCAGTCCACCTTCCTCCCAACTTGGGAATCTCAGATAGGGACTGGGCTCAAGCTCTGTGTGTGCGTTGGACGGGGCGTTGGGGGGAAGGGGGTAAGGTTAGCTCCCTCCCTGTGACCTGATTGATTTTAAAATGGGTTATGTGGAAACCTCATTGGCCCATTGGAAAACCAACCCTCCTGCCCCCCCACCCCACCCCAGCTGTGTGAGTGGAAGTTTATAATGCTCTTTCAATGTGTGGGCTACCATTCACATGTCCCAACTTCCTTTGAGGTGTCCACAGATTGGTAGAGGTAGCAGGGTGGGCAGTGTTGCCACTGCAATCCCAGGTACTTGTTCAGTGAGATTTGTCTGGATCCTTGATCTGCTTTGCATGGCTAGGGGAGGGCTCCAGTGTCTGCTGCAGAAAGAGGCACCTCGCACAAGGAAAGGAAAGGGGGGGGGAACTGAAGCCATTTTGATCCTGATCTCTGGGTGGCTTCCAAAGATGAAGGCCTAGTAGTAGCCTCCTCTTAAGGACTGCTCTCCTTTTATGACTGCTTGTTTATGAGCTGCATTAGCCTTATCCTGCTGCTTAGTTTGCTTGGAGAGGAGCTGCTGGTTTACATCCTTCCCCTACTTCTGTTAAAAGCTGATAACAATTTTGGCCTTCACTTTAGCCAAAGCTATGTGTGTGCTGCCTGTATTCACTGTAGTGATTGGGCCAACTAACAGAACTATGTAAAAATATAAAGACCCAGTCAGCCCTTGCCCCAAAGAGTTTACAGTCTAATCGAACAAGACTCAACAAGTTAGTCATAAACGGAAAAGAAGAGGGACAGGCGTTATAATAATGCCACATGGTTACTTATGTATGCAGTGTTGTTGTAGCAGTGCTGGTCCCAGGATATTAGAGAGACAGGCTGAGGTAATATGTTTTATAGGACCAACTTCTGTTGGCGAGAGAGACAAGCTTTCGAGCTATACAGGTCGTTGTCTTCAGGTCTGGGAAATTATCTTAGTGTCACTGCTAAACATAAGATTCGAACAGATTGTTAGTATAAGTAGTTAACACACATTTCAAGGGAACTTTCAAGTTGAAGTGAACAGCACTGGTACCAGTACAGATCCTTAGGGGATCCCATTCTTTACCTCTTTCCACTATGAAAACTGACCATTTATTCCTATCCTTTGTTTTTTATTTTTTAACCGGTTATTGATTCATGAGAGGATGTTCTCTCTTATTCCATGTTTGTGCACTTTACTTATGAGTCTTTGGTGAGAGACCTTGTCAAAGGCTTTCTGAAAGTATATATACATTTTTTTATTATATTGATCGCTTTTTTCCTCTGTGCTGTTGTGCTGTATAGATTAGCACAAACTGAGTTAGGTTTACATTTAAAGAAGTTTTTATTGTGCTGTTGTATAGTCTGCCTATATTCATTTGACCTGCATGGTTGCAATTCTCATTCAACTACTTCTGTTTATATCTAATCTCTGTTCTACCTGAGTATAAATAAGTCAGATCAAGGCATTGCATTGAATATGAATGCAATATCAATGGTTTATAAAACGGGTGATGATAAAGATAATGAAGCTTCTTATTATTTATTTGTATAGTGCCAAAAATCTACTTTGTGGTCATATTATAATATGAGTAGAATGGCACCATTGATGGAGTATTTTCTTTATTCACATGGACTCCACTAAAACCAAAATGATTGTTACAACATATTTTATGTCATTTTGTGAACTTTGGTCTACCTTTAAATGAAAACTTGCATGAAATGTGCAAGGGTCACAGTTCAATAAAGTATTTAAGCATGTGTTTAAGTCCATCCCAGTTCAGCAAAGAATTGAGGCATGTGTTTAAATGCTTTGCTAAATCAGCATATTTACATATGATCAAATGAGTGACTAGTATTTCACCAGTAACTCACTGAATTTCAGAACACTGCAGTGCTGGTGGAAAGTGGGTTTACTTTCACTTTCTTCATTTCATTCACATTTTTGGTCATATAATTCTATCAAAATAAGTATATAATGGTTTGTTGTGGAACAGTATACCATTTTATTGGTTATTCATGTTATTGGATGCAACAGCAACTTTTCATTCCAGATCACATTTTTCATTATAGGTGTCAGTTATAAAAGTGGTAACATTTACAAATCAGAGCGTGTCATATTTTTATGAGCCTGTGGCTTGACTGATTGCTGGATCAGCAAGTGTATACTGGAACGAGACAAGGTACTTAGTTTATTAAAAGAACAGAACAAGGGGATGGTGTTAAAGGATTATCAAACCTTCATTTGAGCTGGGCAAGGAGTGTATTTTAATTTAGAAAAGTGAATCCATAAGCCACATTCAAAGATAAATCTTCCATTCTCTCAGGCAAAATTCAGACAACTTAATTAGGTCAAACTTCAGTAGCAAGGTATTAAACAGAACATTTACAGGCAAATATTGTGTAAGTATTTGCATTGTTGTTATGCTAGCAATCAACAGGTCAGATAACTACATTTTTCAGAGACTATCTAATGGTCTGCTATACTGAAGTACCCCACTATATCCCAATTACTGCCATTTGGAAAGGACACATTCCATTGAATCATTGCATTTAATTTCCCCTTTGTCTATATTGCCTTTTCTGCTGCTATGAGAATATTCTGTAAACCTTGAACTTCTGATATCAGTGTGGTTTCCTCTCACTCCTAGTATAGGTGAATTAGTATTAGTACTCTCTACTCCTAATCTCTAGCTGATCAACCCTTGTGTTGAGATCTGTGGGGTCCACTGTTGGCCACATCTGTTTAATGTGCATGTTCTAATTTTCAACGGAGCTGGGGAATAGATGCATCCCATCTTGCAATGACAGGCTAAGCTCCACTACAGTCTAGCTTGTGCATACTTGACTAGCTGAGGTTTAGTTTTTGGGAAATAAATCCTATATGGTTGGGAACCACAGATTTAAAGCACTAGATCTATGCTGAATTCATTGTCTGGACAAATCTTAGCCTTTCACCTGAGTTATATTTTTTTCCTCCACTGGGGAGTGGTACTGTTTTTCTGTGTGTTTTCTGAAAAGCTGTCATTCTAAGATAACTTAACTATCTTGGTGTGGTGAATAAAACAGCCGCCTCTTTCACAAATGGTAAGGGCTAGATTGCTATAACTATACTCATCCTTAATAGTACATCACAATCGTGTCTTATATGTTGAGCCTCCAACTTTCTCTTACACCAATAGCAATGTATCTGTGGCAGAACAAGGATGTGTGCAGTGAGAGAGAAATTTCAGACGGACCCAGGTGTATCCACAAAACCTTTCCTTGTTTTTCAGATTTATTTTCACATGGTTCTTGAGAAATCAGAAAAGTGCAACTACAGTAACCCCAAAGGCATCAAAATCTCTGGCTAAATTCCCTTCATGCAGCTTAAATCCTTTTATAAACAAATATTACAAACTCCAGTAGCTTTGCTTCTGCTAGAGCTCCATGACTTGACTTCCAGAACTCAATCCCCTGCTCAAATGAACATAAGCCTGCCTCTTTTTAAGGTTCTGAACTTCCCTGGACATTTTCATTCAGCAGCTGAGAACATCTTCTTGAGGTTATGCTGAAAAATCATTACTAGGATTTAGCATTTCACCTCTAACACCCCTCCAACGCCCTTCCCTCCGCAAAACAAAAACCAACCCTTCACTGTCTAGTTAAGTCAGGCTTCACCTTAGTGGTAGAACCAAAATGGGGACCATCATTGCCAGGAGTCTTGTTCTGGGATGCATGAAAAGATCTGTGTACTCTGATACAGTATGCCTTTATTTATATTAATCTGCTTACGTTTCACAAAATCGTAGACATGTAGAGGCAAATCCTTAGCTGGCATAAATTATCATAACTTTGTTGAATTCAATGGAGCTATGACAGTTTTTACCAGCTGAGGATCAACATGCCTGCTCCAGCTCCAGCAACGTCAGTAGGAGCTAGATCAAGCCCAAGGGCCATAGTTCAATGGCACAGTCTGGCTTTTGATAATGTTGAAAGTTCCTGTCACTTTAAAACAATAGTCATCCTGCAACAGGACTTCCAGATTCTCTCACTTTGAGCCGGATTCTCATCATTGACATTCATGGAGTTGCTCCTGATTTTATCCAGGATAAATAAGGTCTGAAACAGGCCTTATCCTTTTTTTTCTTTAATTCTACCTTTGGAATCTAATCTAAACCATGAAAAATCAAAAAACTAAGATATCTGAGAGAGCTCACACCAATTTCAAGATGTGTAAATGAAACATTGAGATGAAAATCATCTGGTTCTGTGCATGGTTTTATTAAGTTGTGTCAATTCTGATCCCTGTGCTATAATAGTACTGTACACCAAATAGATATGAGGTATAGCAGAAGCAGAGGGACACTTTAGAGCATTAAGGTGAATCCAAAATGGAACATTAGCTTCCTAGATGCTGCACACTCTCTTAAAAGTGTAATGCAAATCTACTTAAGAAAGATGCCTTTCCTCAGTATTATATATTGCTGAATACCACTTTAAGGTGATAACTTGAGAAATTAGACAAGGCACTCACACATTTTCGAGCCCCGTTCAAAGAAATAAACAGAAATGTTTATTTCCGTTTATGTTAAAATACTGTCTGATATAATAAAAATTTCCCTTTTAACTCTGTGCTAATAAGGAAATACAAGTGCTCACCACATGTGAGGTGCTCTGAGATTTCTTCAAGTGTGTGAATGCTCAGTAGAAATAGCACCAGAAAAAGGTAAATATGTTGAGCCAGATCCTCAACTAATTTGCACTACTTCACTGGTATATTTTGGTCCCAAAACCTGAATAACTGGCTCGGGACATTCACCTGAGGATAATCCTGCAGCAGAGTACAACCAACATAGGTGCTCATAGGCCAAACACCCTCTTTGTTGTTTTAGTAGGGAAAGCGGTGAGTGATTATTACAAGCCCACACTAAACTGATCCTTAATTTAGACCTGGTCTGTACACAGCTTCTGTACCAGTATAACTAGTTTGGTTGAGGGTATGATTTCTTACTAAAATAGTTCAACAAATACAACCTGTAGTGTAGACACAATTTTACTGGTATAACGGTACCTTATATTGGTGTAACTTATTCCCTTCCATTCTACATAACTGCATCCACACAAGGGGCGGGGGGATGGCTGTATGGCTTAACCTATGCCTGTGTAGCGAAAGCAGTATAACTTCGTGTGTAGACAAACCTATGTTTTCAGTGTGTTGTGACCATTAGGGTCTGGCTACATAGCATCGGGGTACGTGCTTCCCAGAACAGGTAGACAGACATGTTAGCTGTGTTCCAGCTAGCATGCTAAAACTAGCAGTGTGGCCACATCAGCATGGGCTAGCTTCCTATATATGTACCTGTGGCTATACCTTTATTTTTAGAGCACTAGCTCAAGCAAAGCTGGAGCATGTCTCTCTACTGTTGCTCAATAATTGGCTTGTGAAGCGTGCCTAATGAAACACTTAACAAAGCAACACACCTGAGAGGGGGCATTAATAAAGCCCTGCAATAGTGTAGAATGAAAACTGAAATGGAAAGAATGGGACAAATTCAACAGGGTAAGTTTTGTGTAAGTTACAAGTCAGATGTAAATTGATTGGGAAAAGGGTGTAGGTGGCCAAAACAGTGTTACTTGAATCACCTTTGTTCTCAGCAGGGCCCAATTCCGCATACTCTCTGTCTGATCTCCCCACCCCAGGGAGTACTCCCTATTTATGGAGCTTACATGGCTGCTATAAAACTGGTAAAACGGCGCTATACTGGCCCTAGATATGCTGAAGAAGTTAAGGGTCAGGGTTAGAATGCCTCAGTACTCTAGCTATTCTTGACTGTCCTGGGCCCCTTGAAGGCAGCCTGGTTATAAATAGAGCAGTACTAAGGTGGCTTCCTCAGCTGTCTTAGAATACTGGGAAGTGCAAACTTGACTTAAAGTCACTCCTCTTTATAGCTCAGGGAGGGTTGTTGATTTTTAAATTTTGTTTGTTTGCTTATCTAAGTAACAGATTTGTAATATTTGGGTCATATTCAGACCTGGTGTCAGATCTGACTTCAGTGTAGTTTAGGGTTACCATATTTCAGCAAGTAAAAAAGAGGACGGGACGAGCCCCGCCCCCGTCCTGCCCTAGCCCCGCCCCTGCCCCTCCCATTTCCCGCCCCCCCCAGAACCTCCAACCCTCCCCCCACTCCTTGTCCCCTGACTGCCCCCTCCTGGGACCCCTGCTCCTAACTGCCCTCCAGAACCCCCCCACCTAAGCCTCCCTGTTCCTTGTCCCCTAACTGCCCCCTCCTAAGACCCCCCACACCCTAACTGCCCCCCAGGACCCTACCCCCTACCTGTACCCTGACTGCCCAAAACCTTATCCACACTACTCCCCCCAGAAAGCCCCCCCCCAAACTCCCAACCCCCTCCGTCTCTTGACTGCCCCCTCCAAAACCTCCCTGCCCCTTCTCTGACCCCCTTGCCCCCTTGTTGTTGGCCTTCGCCTAAGGTCTCTGTGAGCTTGCTCAGGAACGGCCTGAACGGTTCATCCCAGCACGCCGGGCAGCAGTGGAGGAGGAGCGGGGGAGGAGCGAATGCAGGGAGGGAGGGAGGGAGTGTTAGCCGGGCGCGCTCTGCAGGGGGTGGGGAAGTCCGGACATTTACAAATTCCCCCCGGACGGTATTTTTAGCTCAAAAAGCCAGACATGTCTGGGGGAATCCAGACGAATGGTAACCCTAGTATAGTTGCATGTGTTCCATCAGGTCTGATTTTGTCTCTTTCTTCCTGAAATTCATTAGTTGTTGATGTTGGTTATTAATCTTGTCTTTAAGACGGCTGTGGTCTGTTCCCACAAATCTTTTGCATACTCATTATGGTGCAGTTAAGGCCAATGGGGTTTGCCACACAATTTAACAAATATATCCTTGATATTTCAGCTTGAACATGCAAAGTTGAATAAACAAGCAGCTAATTTTTTTTTTGCTTGCAAATTCTAGCAACCAATTTCTGAAGTTCACTGAATCAGGACAGAGACTGCAAAAGAAAATAAAGGATGTGTCTGAAACAGATGACAGTGTATTTGAACTTGGTAGTGATATTTTTTATGCCATCCTCACACTGCTAGGGATCATTTGACATATGTTTCTGAATGTGACTATCTACACAGCTGTATTTGTTTTTTATTTTGGTTTGGTTTGGATTTTTTATCTTATGTGTTTAGCTTTTCCTGGTGTTTGAGCAGGGAACTGTAAGACAGTATTGCAGTCTTCAAGGAATCGGCATGACAATGCAAGAATACCATTGCTCTCAGGATGATTAAACAAAAAACACAGCAAAGTCTCCCAAGTCAAACAGAAAAGATGCCTCTCTGTGTGAACTGTGCAAGAAGAAGCTGGCCAAAAGCTGACATAACTCTGGTGGAGAGGCCAAAGCTTCTGACTTCTTAAACATCCCATTATTATCCCCTTACCTCCTTAGAATGAACTGATTACACTACAATATTCCTTGCCCGGATGCTCTGATAAAATAAGCAAGCTAGTGTTTAGGTATTAAAGTATACCTTAGTATAATACAGGCTGGAATATAATTAAAAGTCTGAATTTCTACTTATTTGTCTATTTAAATCAGACTTGGGGGATTATATTTCAGATATCCAGAAGAGAAGAGAGTTACTGTAGGAATAAGAACAGGAGTACTTGTGGCACCTTAGAGACTAACAAATTTATTAGAGCATAAGCTTTCGTGGACTACAGCCCACTTCTTCGGATGCATATAGAGTGGAATAAATATTGAGGAGATATATATACACACATACAGAGAGCATAAACAGGTGGGAGTTGTCTTACCAACTCTGAGAGGCCAATTAAGTAAGAGAAAAAAAAACTTTTGAAGTGATAATCAAGATAGCCCAGTACAGACAGTTTGATAAGAAGTGTGAGAATACTTACAAGGGGAGATAGATTCAATGTTTGTAATGGCTCAGCCATTCCCAGTCCTTATTCAATCCTGAGTTGATTGTGTCTAGTTTGCATATCAATTCCAGCTCAGCAGTCTCTCGTTGGAGTCTGTTTTTGAAGTTTTTCTGTTGTAATATAGCCACCCGCAGGTCTGTCATTGAATGACCAGACAGGTTAAAGTGTTCTCCCACTGGTTTTTGAGTATTATGATTCCTGATGTCAGATTTGTGTCCATTAATTCTTTTGCGTAGAGACTGTCCGGTTTGGCCAATGTACATGGCGGAGGGGCATTGCTGGCACATGATGGCATATATCACATTGGTAGATGTGCAGGTGAACGAGCCCCTGATGGTATGGCTGATGTGATTAGGTCCTATGATGATGTCACGTGAATAGATATGTGGACAGAGTTGGCATCGGGCTTTGTTACAAGGATAGGTTCCTGGGTCAGTGGTTTTGTTCAGTGATGTGTGGTTGCTGGTGAGTATTTGCTTTAGGTTGGGGGGTTGTCTGTAAGCGAGGACAGGTCTGTCTCCCAAGATCTGTGAGAGTAAAGGATCATCTTTCAGGATAGGATGTAGATCTCTGATGATGCGCTGGAGAGGTTTTAGTTGGGGGCTGAAGGTGACAGCTAGTGGTGTTCTGTTATTTTCTTTGTTGGGCCTGTCTTGTAGGAGGTGACTTCTGGGTACTCATCTGGCTCTGTCAATCTGTTTTTTCACTTCAGCAGGTGGGTATTGTAGTTTTAAGAATGCTTGATAGAGATCTTGTAGGTGCTTGTCTCTATCTGAGGGATTGGAGCAAATGCGGTTATATCTTAGAGCTTGGCTGTAGACAATGGATCGTGTGGTGTGTCCTGGATGGAAGCTGGAGGCATGTAGGTAAGTGTAGCGATCAGTAGGTTTCCGGTATAGGATGGTATTTATGTGACCATCGCTTATTAGCACAGTAGTGTCCAGGAAATGTGGATTGATCTAGGCTGAGGTTGATGGTGGGATGGAAATTATTGAAATCATGGTGAAATTCCTCAAGGGTTTCTTTTCCATGGGTCCAGATGATGAAGATGTCATCAATGTAGCGCAAGTAGAGTAGGGGCGTTAGGGGACGAGAGCTAAGGAAGCGTTGTTCTAAGTCAGCCATAAAAATGTTGGCATATTGTGGGGCCATGCGGGTACCCATAGCAGTGCCGCTGACTTGAAAGTATATATTGTCTCCAAATGTGAAATAGTTGTGGGTGAGGACAAAGTCACAAAGTTCAGCCACCAGGTTAGCTGTGACATTATCGGGGATACTGTTCCTGATAGCTTGTAGTCCATCTTTGTGTGGAATATTGGTGTAGAGGGCTTCTACGTCCATAGTGGCCAGGATGGTGTTTTCTGGAAGATCACCGATGGATTGTAGTTTCCTCAGGAAGTCAGTGGTGTCTCGAAGATAGCTGGGAGTGCTGGTAGTGTAGGGTCTGAGGAGAGAGTCCACATAACCAGACAAGCCTGATGTTAGGGTGCCAATGCCTGAGATGATGGGACGTCCAGGATTTCCAGGTTTATGGATCTTGGGTAGCAAATAGAATGCCCCTGGTCGGGGTTCTAGGCATGTGTCTGTACAGATTTGTTCCTGTGCTTTGTCAGGGAGTTTTTTTAGCAGATGGTGTAGTTTCTTTAGGTAATCCTCAGTGGGATCAGAGGATAATGGCCTATAGAATGTGGTGTTAGAGAGCTGTCTAGCAGCCTCTTGGTCATATTCCAATTTATTCATGATGACGACAGCACCTCCTTTGTCAGCCTTTTTGATTATGATGTCAGGGTTGTTTCTGAGGCTGTAAATGGCGTTGTGTTCAGCATGGCTGAGGTTATGTGGCAAGTGATGTTGCTTTTCCACAATTTCAGCCTTTGCCCGTTGACGGAAGCAATCTATGTAGAAATCCAGTCTGTTGTTTTGACCGTCCGGAGGAGTCCACGCAGAATCCTTTTTTTTGTAGTGCTGGTAGGGGGGATTCTGTGGGTTAGTATGCTTTATGCTCTCTGTATGTGTGTATATATATCTCCTCAATATTTATTCCACTCTATATGCATCCGAAGAAGTGGGCTGTAGTCCACGAAAGCTTATGCTCTAATAAATTTGTTAGTCTCTAAGGTGCCACAAGTACTCCTGTTCTTTTTGCGGATACAGACTAACACGGCTGCTACTCTGAAACTGTAGGAATATAGGCCCACATTAGACCTCAGTGAACTGTGGCTTTAAACTGAGTTTGGATATTGGCATGAGCAACAGACCAAAAACATGTAACCAAAAAAAACCTGAAATCATGAGAAAGAAAAGAGTTGTTTGTGGTAAACTTCTTGTGATCTAGCATTAACTTATTTAAGGTTTGGATTGAGATGATGAAAATAAAAGAAAACATGGATAATTGGGCACAAGGTGCAGTAAATAATTGGTTAGAAATGGTCTAGTAGTTAGAGAAAAATATGGCAAAATAAGATAAGAAGATCTTGAGGAATAGACCCAGTCATGAATCTTGTCTTGGCTAGGCAAATGAACAGGGTTCAACCCTAACTGCCCATCTGGCCTTAGATTTTAAGGTCCAATAACCAGCAGTGACATTACTTGTTTGGTATAGTGTGTAAAAAGACAATGTTTTGTGAAGTTTCTTTGTCAGAGCTTTTTCCTTAACCCTCTGGAGTCTTTCATGATGGGAAGGAATCTCCTGGGCCTAAGCCTGTTGTGAGTATACAGCCAGTATTTATAACTGTATTGTTAGGATATAGAATGTAGGTGTATGTGTATATGCTTAAATTTGTATTTTGGATGTAACCAAGACCAAGTGGCCTCTGGACAAATAAAGGAATGCTTGTGTGGATATTGAGTCATGATAAACTTTAATAAACTTATTGGGGAAATTATTTCCAACAACCCTTATAAGCAAACATATCTGTGGCACATGTTCAATAGTCATTTCTCAAACATAAACATCTTGACCCTTTCATTGCCTTTGGTTTAAAATACCCACCTAGATTCACCTATGTCATTAACTTAGTGTGTTTGTATTTGGACTGAGTTTTAAAAATCAGAGTGTTGCATAAGCTCGAAAACTTGTCTCTCTCACCAACAGAAGTTGGTCCAATAAAACATATTACTTCATTCGCTTTGTCTCATCTACAGCCTAGACGGTATCATAGGTTTTAGTTTTATTTGGTTTGGATTGTTTTGTTTTTGTTATGTTTTTTTGAAATCTCAAAATCAGAACCATGGGAAAGTGTTTCTAGACTCACTAAAGAGTCCCAGAAGACAGCAAGCATTACTAGAGACATCCTGCTTACATTTTCTGTCCTTTTTTCCCTCCTGCTTCCTGTTATTGGGAACATTTGCATTAATTCAATATAATAACATAGATAAGCACAAATCTGAGATATCCCTTGCCTTTTCAATCGGATATGGCATTCTTCACTCTCTAAACTGTTATGTAGCTTTGCTATGCACTGCTTGGCAGCTTTTGCGTTTCACCCCTGAGGTGTGTGAAGTGATTCATAAATACAGTAAGGTCATAAAATGCCCTTGTGGGCATAAAATTGTGGCTGGTGCAAAGTAATGCAGAAGCATCATGAATTGGGACTTACAGAAAAGTGGATGTGTTACCTTCTGGGGAAGGGATTTGCAGTGTTGTGGAAGCAGGAGAGGGCATGGAATTGTAATCAAGTGGAGGCAGAGGTTTGTGAACATCATGTCCAAGTCTGCCTCTCCCTGCCACTCCTTCCAGGCCCTTTTACCATGCTGGTAGATGGCAAGCCCTGGTGGATGGCTGCTTCCTCTCCAAGGCAGAAATGTAGGGTGACCAGACAGCAAGTGTGAAAAATCGGGATGGGGTGAGGGGTAATAGGAGACTATATAAGAAAAAGACCCCAAAATTGGGACTGTCCCTATAAAATCGGGACATCTTGTCACCCTACAGAAATGTGATGGCTTCCATGGTGAATTTCAGGACATCAGATGCAGGTTTCAGAAGGAAAAATGCTGAGTAGTTTCTATCTGTGGAAGTGCAGGCATGGCCCTTGGCTGACAGAGAGGAGGGAAAATAACGCCACTCCCTTTTTCCTGTGCTACCTAACACTAGTGGATGCTGAGGGTGGCATAGTTTATGAAACGCTACAGGATCTTTCTGGGTGGCCCTATGTCAATGCAGTGTGAGTCATTATCTTTCTTGTTATGTGTTCTTTTATTCATGCTGCGTTATCCTTTTCTTGGACTCACAGACCTCTGTTTGTGACATTATGATTATTTGATGTGTTGTGCATTTTGATAGAGGATTATGGGTTCAGGTGAGGAGTTAGCAAATGAGCAGATGTGGTGTCATGCCAGGGTAGGGTTACCATACGTCCGGATTTCCCTGGACATGTCCGGATTTTTGGTCCCCAAATCCCCGTCCGGGGGGAATTGCCAAAAAGCCGGACATATCCGGGGAAATAGGGAGGCTAGGATCTCCGAATCTGTGTGTGTGGGTCGCCCGCTGTGACATCATCTCGGTGTGACACTCAGCTCCTTCCCAGGGCATGCTGGGAGCTGTAGTCCGGCCGGGCCTCGCTCTCCAGGGAGAGCCGGGAGGGGGAAGCGGCCGAGAACTACAACTCCCAGTGGCCCCTGCGACGCGACCAACCTGTCCCTGTGAGGCAGACCCTGCGCCGCCGGAGCAGAGCAGCTGGAGCCCGGGAGGGGAAGTGCCCGGCCGGTGGCGCAGGGTCCGGAGGCACGGGGGCTGCCGAAGCCCATAGCGCTGGGCGCTTCCCCTCCCGGACTCCAGCTGCTCTGATCCTCCCCTGACTCTTCGGCTCTGTTTAAGAGCCAAGCTGCCCGAGCCAGCGCTACCGGTTTCGGGCAGCCCCCCTTGCCTCCGGACCCCAGCCGCCGGCCGGGCACTTCCCCTCCCGGGCTCCAGCTGCTCTGCTCCGGTGGCGCAGGGTCTGGAGGCATGGGGGCTGCCCGAAGCCGGTGGCGCTCGGGCAGTTCGGCTCTTAAACAGAGCCGAAGAGTCAGGGGAGGAGCAGAGCAACTGGAGCCCGGGAGGGGAAGTGCCCGGCCGGGGGCACAGGGTCCGGAGGCATAGGGGCTCCCAAAGCCCGAGCGCTATTGGCTTCACGGGTTTGCCGGGCAGCCTCCAGACCCTGCGCCCCCGGCTGGGCTCTTCCCCTCCCGGGCTCCAGCTGTGCTGGGGAAGCGCCGGCCAGGGGCGCAGGGTCTGGGGGCTGCCCGGCAAACTGTGAAGCCGGTAGCGCTTGGGCAGCCCTTTTCGCGTGGCTGGGAGGGAGGAGGGGGAGTTAGGGCGGGGACTTTGGGGGAATGGGTGGAGTAGGGGCGGGGCCGGGGGTGGGAAAGGGGCGGGGCCAGGGCCCGTGGAGTGTACTCTTTTTTTATTTTTTAAATATGGTAACCCTATGCCAGGGTCCTTTAGTCTGGTTTAAAAAAAAAGGGGGGGGGGGAGAAGAAAAGCAGAAAATAGAGAGGCCAGGAGAGTTGGCTGTATATAGAATGCACTTCACAATGTTCTGTGAAGCTTCCATAGCTCTTCAAGAAAGAATGAAATAGGGAGAGACAGAGAGATATGATCTTAGAGAAGTTTCAGAACCTGCCCAGTTCAAAATGTTTATTAACCCCTGTGGGAAACCATCATTAATAGAAAGCTCTTATCTCTTGACCTGATCACACTCCCATTAAGGACAAATAATTTCAATGGGAGTTGGATTGAGCCCTCTATAGCAGTAGCAATCCTAGGTGCTGGTATTCTATGTACATGTAAATTAACACTTGTCTCCATTATGTTTGCTTTATTTGCACAGTGTGCTTAACTGCACTTACCACAATGCAAAAGAAGTATTTGACTTCAGGCACTGGAAAGGGGAAAAAACAACTTAACATTCTCCCTGATGAATAATCTCCTACTTGACATGTTGAATATGGCAAATGAATGGAAAATGCATTTCAGCCTTTTTTTCTTTAAAAAATTAAGATTAAATAAAATACTCATTCACAGACCTGCTGCTGCCATGCCCCTACTGACATCAGCAGTCAGGGTATTCATTATGTCACAAGCTGCAGATGCATGTGCAGTCTGTGTCAGAGGTTTTTGCATTGCTATGAAAGCCTGCTCACTTGGCTATGTAGGTGGAGAGGAATTTAAGCAGGAGGTCAGTCAGTAGATTTCAATCGCTTGAATGTATGCAGAGGCATCCCATAACCCAGTCATAGAGAACCCAGCAAGTTCACTTTCCTGGGAGCAAAGGGCAAGACAAACATTTCTCAGAAGGAATCAGAAGAAATCCAAATAGATATCTGAAAATGCATTAGAAGCCTTCCTGGAGCTACAAGAGGTGAAAGCACCTAGTTCTGAATCCAGATATTTGTTTTCTTCCCACACTTTGTCCAGCTTTAATCATAGCAGCAGAAGGTTCATAAAGATTATTCTGCTTTGATTCTCAAACAAGTTTGTTTTTCCCCCCTTCAGATCCAAACAGCAGATGCGGCCAGCAAATCCAATGGCTTTGTACTGCTGTATCACTGAGTTCTTCTAACAGCTTTTTCATGCATTTTGATGCTTGGGTTTTTAAATTTTTAAACCAAGTTCTATATTAGCAATGAAAAGTCAACATCAAAGACATTAGTTTAAAGTTAGGTCTTCTCCTTGTCTAAAAAAGAAATGGAAATATTCTAAATATCTGATTTCCAAGGGAATGCTTAATTTTCTTATGCCAAGTGCAGGTATATTATAAAACGTACAGTCACTCAAAGTTAGCAGGCCCCAGTATAATTAATGTTATACATATGGAGAAAAGGGTAATCAAAACTTGTCATTTCAGGTAAATGCTTATCACAGCAAAGTTCACAATGGAAACTCTCCAGTGCACAACTGATTAGAATAGAGTGCACAATTGATTAGAGGCTTCCTCTGAAGCCTCCACAACAGGATTTTGGTTTTAATCCATCAAAGATCTTATCTGGTATGGCAGATCATACATTTCCAAGCAAATGTATTCTTCACATTGGCCTTGTAGCCATCAAACAGCCACTGAGACCAGCATTTTAAGTGCTGTCCCAAGTAGGGAACCCAAAAAGGGAGCTGTCCCAAATTGGGGAACTCTTAGAAAATGTTGGTCTTTGCTCCAGTAACAAATAAATGCTTGCTTTTGGGACACATGACTGGGCAACATGTCTTAGGATTCACCCTTCTGGGTTATGCCCCTTTTCTTAGGGTTACCATATTTCCACAATCAAAAAAGAGGACACTGGGGGGGGGAGCCCCGCTCTAGCCCTGCACCTGCCCCGCCCCCATCCACTCCCTCCCACTTCCCACCCCCTGACTGCCCCCCTCAGAATCCCCAACCCCCCCACTTCTTGTCCCCTGACTGCCCCCTCCTGAGAACCCCCCACCCTAACTGCCCCCCTAGGACCCTACCTGTCCCCTGACTGCCCCGACCCTTATCCACACCCCCACCCCATATTCACACCCCCACCCCCAGACAGACCCCCGGGACTCCCACGCCCTATCCAACAACTCCCCGCCCCCCTGACAGGCCCCCCAGAACACCCGACCCATCCAACCCCCTCTGCTCCCTGCCTGCCTCGACCCCTCTCCACACCCCTGCCACCCCAGAACCCTGATCCATCTAACCCCCCCTGCTACCTGCCCCTGACTGTCCCAACCCCTCTCCACACCCCTGCCCCCCTGACAGGACCCCCAGAACATCCGACCAATCCAACCCTCCCCCCTGCTCCCTGTCCCGACTGCTCTGATCCTCTCCACATCCCCGCCCCCTGACAGGTCGCCCCCGAGAACTCCCGACCCATCCAACCCTCCCCCTGCTCCCTGACTGCCCCCCGGGACTCCTCTTACCAGGCCCATGCCGGTCAGATGCTGGCTCCATGTGGAGGCAAAATGCTGCCGGGCTGCCCCCCACAGAGTGCTGAGGCAGCAGGGGGGGAGCAGGGGTGGGGCTCTGGCTGCTGGAGGCCAATGGGAGCGGCTCAATCAGGCCCAGCCGCCCAATCAGCCACATCGCACTCTGCATGGAAGGGAGGGAGAAAAATCCCAGACCTTTTAACCTTATTACCAATTCCTCCTGGATGGCTATTTAAAGACGAAAAAGCCGGACATGTCCGGGGAAATACGGACGGATGGTAACCCTTCTTTTCTAGTGGGGGCATAAAGAGTATGTCAACTTGCTGGGTACCTCATGAAAAACACTTTCCACCAGTCTCGTGCTTACAGTACATACATAGTTGGCAAAGACTGTCTTCCAAATCTTCTCATCCAATATAACTTTTTTCCTGAAAAAGAAGTGTTTTTTATTTGTTTTTCCTTCCCATCTGCGATGTAGCATACCTTGACAGGTGACAGAAATAGTGCCTTCCTAGTTCTAACTAAGCATTTACAATATGTTTTGAGTAGTCCAGACAGAACTCAGGTGTCCCGGGGTGTTTCACTATACCTTTCTTGAGCTCTGATGTCAAAACATATCAATGTGATCATTCATAAACTACAATACCTCTCCTGCATCTTTTCTCATGTGATTATATAATATATACAGTAGTGTAGAATGACAATATGCCTTCCATTTTCATCTCTTTGATTGCTTTAATCTTAAAGATAAACCTTTCTGACTTTTTCTCTGAATCACAGTTAACTGGTTTATGAGTTGTATGAGAACTCAGTGGGCTAAATTTTGCCCAACTGCAAGTGAGCCCAGCTCCATTGTCTACACTGGAGTTGTAGCCTGTTACAGCAACAGTGCATCTTCTTCACTGTGTATAGCAATCATATGTGTGGGTTCAAGTCATCTCTATATTCATGGGATTTCGTATTACTATAATTCTCCCTCTAGTCACAAGGTCTCTGTCATTTTGTACAATAAGGGCAAAACTCTCCCTAATACATTTGAAACGACTACAGCTTTGACTTCCTCCTTCTTGTGAAGAGTGCTGGGAAAATAAATGTATTCTGAATATCAGAAAAGCATTGATTCAAAGAATAAAACAGGGCATGTACTATCAGGGTGGATTTGATTTAAATCAAATTGATTTAAATCATGATTTAAATCACTAGTCAGGAAGACTCGATAAATCATGGATTTCTACATAAAAGTGCATTCTTGTTGGTTATTATAACCTTGATACACATTCTTCACAACTCAGAGATAGATGTAGGTTTCATTTTTCAAAGGTACACACTATACATTTTTAAGTGATTTATTTTGAAAAATTTTCATATTAGTTTTACAGCTATATCAGAAAATGAATGATTGTTTGGTTATAAAGGTAATTGAAACAGATACTTATGAAGTCATTGGGAGGTGAACTATCTCCAATTCAACAGGTTAATCATTAATATTTGGAGAATTTTCTTGCCATGCTGTATTAGGAGGAAAACATCACCAGACAGACATTTAAATTGTTTTATTTAACTGAAGCAACAACGTTATGTATTCTGGATTTTTTTCTTCAACAGCAAACAATATTTAAACAAAACAAGCATATGAATTTTTGAATTTAGTTAAACATTCAAGTTTTTTAAATTAGATTGGTTTTTGTTAAAATTGTTTTTAACTAAAATAGTTAAATGAAATATCTATCTATATCTATATCTATATTTATATAAATTTAATCACCTGTGTCAGCCAGGTCAACATGAAAAACTTAAAATATTGGTTTCTGCAGCTAATTCAGTCATCTTCATCTTCATTTTCCTTTTTGTTCATAATCTGAAAAAGAAAAACAAGTTTTCCTACTTTTTCAGGTCCCAAACAATTTCTCAATTTGGAATGAATTAGTCCAAAGGAAGAAAATATTCTTTCTACGCTGGCAGAAGAAGCTACTGCTGTTAAAAGTGAGAGTATCAGTTCAACAATCCAAGTGCTTAAGTGACTTCCACCAGTTCACTGATGTGACTTTCTTTAAAACATCATCAGTAAACATATATTTCTTGAATGAAGGCTACACTCAGAAAGACCTCAAGACTTCTGGAATATGCTGCTCAAACAGTTTCACTTTTGTTTAGGGTTACCATATTCAAACATTTAAAAAAGAGGACACTCCACGGGGCCCCGGTCCCGCCCCCGGTCCTGCCCCAACTCCGCCCCTTCCCTACCCCCGGCCCCGCCCCAACCCCACCCCTTCTCCACCCCCATTCCAACCCCTTCCCCAAAGTCCCTGCCCCAACTCTGCCCCCTCCTCTGAGCACCCCGCATTCCCCCTCCTCCCTCCCGCTCTGATCTTGTTTGGGGGTTGCTAAGTGCTTCCCTGCTCCCCACTCGCCCCGCAGCCTCTGCAGCCTCTATGCCCTTGCTTGCCTGCCCTGCTCCTCCTCACCCTGCAGCCTCTGCACCCTCCTCCCCTGCAGCCTCTGTGCCCCCTGCTCCCCACTCGCCCTGTAGCCTCTGCACCCCCCCGCCCCTGCAGCCTCTGAGCCCCCTGCTCCCCACTCGCCCTGCAGCCTCTGCACCCCCCGCCCCTGCAGCCTCTGTGCCCCCTGCTCCCCACTCGCCCTGCAGCCTCTACACTCCCCCCCTGCAGCCTCTACACACACACCCCCCGCCGCCGCCTGTCCTGCTCTCCCCGCTCACCCGGCAGAGGGAGAAATGCAGGCTCCACGTGGACTAAACACTTCCGCGCTGCTCTGTGGGGGAGGAGGGAACGGGTGAGGGGGAGGGAGTCTGGCTGCTAGAGGCCCTAGTGGCTGCGAGCGGCTTTCAATCAGGCCAGGCGTCCAATCAGCTGCGCCGCACTCCGCAGGAGGGGAAATCCCAGACATTTCTACTTCATTAGAAATCCCCCCCGGATGGCCATTTAAGGCTGAAAAAGCCGGACATGTCCGGGGAAACCCGGACGGATGGTAACCCTACTTTTGTTTCTACTGCCTGTCCCTCCCTTCTCATATTTATCTCCAGACTTCTTCTTGTCCAGCTCTATTCCGCCCCCAACAATCTTCTATTCATTGAACTTTTAGAAACTTTGCATTTTTAGAGAGAGGTAAGGGATTGACTCTGTTTATACAAATTTGCAGAGAGAGACAATAGGATTGAGGTCTGTTATTTCTCACCTCTATATATTATTTATTCATTTTATTTAAAAACATTTTTGCTGTTAACAAGCATGTTATCTCTGGAGACACAAATACAGTTTGAGAACTGCAAAACTAAGCATCTCTGATGGTATCTTCTATCGACTGAGCACTGAGTCCCATTGGGTAGTTAGAAAGATTAACCTAAATAATCTCTACAGAACCCCCTGGAGCCCCATAAAATTGGATTCCCTAATCCATGAACTATTGGAACTCATTTACAAAACTTTTCTTAAACATTACATGAATATATTGTCTCATACTATAGAATTAGAATTTATAATCTCTATTCCATGATGAGATATCTTTGAGCTATAATGTATCTTAATTAAAACTATCTTTAGATAAGTTTTTTACTCAAAAAGCATTTCATCAAAAAAAAAATCCAATTTAAATAAAAAACATCAGATTTTTTTTATTAAAAAAAAAAAACACATTGATTTTTATCCACCCTGTGTACTATGGAGGTTTGGTTAGTAGCTGCAGTTTCTCCAGAGACTCTGAGAAGATCCCATGGAAGAAAATCTTAGAGTTCTCTAACCGGCATCAACAGCATAGAGCAATCCCCTTTAACAAATACCTGTATGTCTCAACAGGTTATATTCTCGAGTCATAAGTTTGACAGGCCTGGTCTACACTAAAAAGTTAGGTTGACCCAGCTACATTGCTCATGGGTGTGAAAAATCAAGTGTAGACAAGCCCCAGGTGATAGCTAAAGAGACACTGTCTTTAGAGCTTTTCAGAGGTCATTCTGAGAGCATTAAATCACTCTCTGGCAAGCATGAAGATTCCACAGCAATGAAGCAGATTAGAAAAAGTGATACCAGAGGGAGGCTTTTGTTAAGGGTATAACTTGTAAAAGTAAAAACAAATATGATCTTTTGTAATTAAGCATATGTTTGAAATTTGGCTTTGCTTACTGCCAAGAGGCTTTTCTTGCAGAGAAGGTGTCATTTTCTGTGTTCTGCAGCCTATCATTCTAAACCCGTGTGTTATTGGCACCTGTGCCTTGTCAAATCTGGCAGTCCACCTTTGTGAATGGGCAGGAAGCCATCCTAACAGATGTGCATGAGTGTATACATGCTAGGAAACCAGTACATATGCAGCAACAGTCTGTGCCGTGTTTCCACGCTATAATATAGGGATTGGATAAGCCATCACCACTACGCAGAGGTGTCTGAACTGTGGCCATGGTCTCTTGTTATGGTGAATCAGGATTAGTGTTTTGAGAGGAGAAGGGCATTGTAATGAAGTCAGTTCACAATTCCTGCTGGACTTCAAGGGATATATATAAATTACATGAGCTGAGGATCTGCCCCAGTGAATCTTAGCACATACTTTTAATAGCCGAGATGCATCTGTAGGATTGGCCTTAGGCACATGTATAGTGTGAGGCTTCCCCAGGTCCCTTCTCTGTCCAAAACTCTCCCAGCTTTCAGTATTTATCTGTGATAGCATCAATTTTGCTATCCCCACCACCTCCCCTCCACATTGAAGAATGAACCCAGGCACCCAACTTACCTCAAGCATCAAGTGCCAGCTACTTGGTCCAGTCATCCTATCAGTTCCTGAAAACAACATCTATCCCTCTGTGACAAATGAGGTGAAAATCCATCACTTTCATATTGCAAAACCCACCTGAATTCCCCTCTCTCAGTATAGACAAATTCCCCAACTTCACCTCAATTGCTCATGACATATCTGCCATGTTGTTAGCAGACAGCAGCCTGACTCAGCCAATATCTTAATTCTCACAAGCCCAGCAAAACCTTGAGCTGGCTCTGAATAGCTTGGTCATGTATGTAATCCAGAAATATAGGCTTGTACTCTAGTATCTGCTGAGCACAGAGCCTTTTCTCCTTGACCATTGCAAATATAGAGTAATAGGAACCAATAGCATTTAATTCCATATGAACCTCTCAGTGGCCCTTTCAATACTCTACCTTAAGAGTTCCAAGCAAAAGAGCTGTTTCGTCCCTGAGGTTGTTATACAGTATAGCAGATTTATGTTTGCTTATGTAGCTTCTGTTATGCTTCATGAACACTTCATGAATGCTTTGAATGCTGAAAATGTCTCAGGCAATTTAGGTAAAGGCATAAAGACAATCTCTAGTGTGCTTTTAAAGCTCTTGCTCTAAGCTTTTGTTTTGAAATTCTTGGCCCATGGATTATTTCGTTTATTACATACTTTTATAGCTCATCTACTGCTGTCACTGATAGGGATGTTCTTGTGAATCTGATGTGTCATTTCAACAGTCTATCCCTCTATTCAGAGGTCCTACATAAAAGACCAAAAATGCTGTGGAAATGTAGCATGTCATGTTTGATAAAGTTAACATTTATTTTATTTATATGTTAGGCCAAAGTTTGCACTAATGCAAATCTATAAAATTGTATTTATAGTCACAGTTGCATACAATAGTTGTCATTTTTTGGACACATGAAAAGATATGTCACATTGAGACCTGCACATTGGATAACATACTGCAAGATACATCTTGAAAAGTCACTATTTGGAATCATAACTAACTTTTGTTTGTCATCAAGTAAATTCCTATTGTGTAAGCTGTCATTTCTGTCGAGTGCAGCTATGTCATTTTGCATAAAGTACATATGGATGCATAGTACCTATGAACTAGAGTTTGCCATCCAATGAAGTTTGGAAACATATAGCTAATTATTGTGTGAGTGGCTTCTCTTGACCAAACTGGCAGCAAAAGGAATTGAACAAAGTGTTGCATTAACAAGACATGGATGTGTATTGGAAAAAAACCTAATTCTGTTATTGTAGTAGATGAATAACTATTAGTGTGCTGGTATTTTCCAGAATGTTAGGCACAGGAATTTCCTTAGGAGAATGTTATATAGTCATGTCTTTATTTTCTGGTGGGTTATATGAACCTTTTAATACCTGAAATAAATCAATGGGATTGGAACTGATTACTTGTAATGCAAAAAAGAATGCTAGGATTAGGATCCTCTTTTTTTTTTTTTTTAAATCAACGTTCAACAACTTTGTCATGGTGTCTGGAATAAACTCAAAGAGAGTGAGATAACAAAAGAACAGACAGCAATTCAAACAACAACACAAAATACCCTCAGGTTGGTACTGTGGACTCTTTCTAAACCTCAGTCCATGACAGTTGACATGTGGCAAGTTCTGCTGATGGATCAACAGTGGTACACATAGACTGCAGTACAGCAATAGCATGTGCCTTAGCTTACCAACCGGCAAACCAACTACTGCAAAATCACCTGCTATCACTGCAAGTAGCAAAAGAGCAAAGAGCATTAATCACTAATTATATGAATAATCCTCACCTACTACATGCTTAATGTTTGAACCAGAGCTGTTCTATTGCTGTTCTCTCCCTCACATCTCTCCAGGGCCAAATCTGGGCATTGTTTACATGGCCATAAAGAAAGTGCAAGTCTCCTATGGCTACAAAAGCAGGCTGTTCTTTGAGCTTACTGGGGATGATCAGTTCTAGTGCAAAAGAGAAGTACGGGGGGGCTCTGCAGGAGCGAGGTGTGACTCTGCACGGGAGATGGAGCTCATCTTAATGAGCTTTGCATTTTTTCAGTGAAAATTTTAAATATTCATAATTTTCCAGCCATACACAAGCCTTTATAATGTAAAATGTTCTTTAAGCTGTAGTGCTGACTGATGTACTCATTGGCATTTAGCAAAAGTCTGTACTAGCAGATTTCAGTGCAGAGGCTATGCCTTTGGCTCCTCTCCTACCCCACACACAACTTTGTACACATGACCAGTGCCAGTTATTGCAACTCACGTTTCTAAAATTATACATGTGCTTAAGTGTTAACACGATTCAGGTCTGATAGGCTACAGTATCGATGCCTTACTTGCCAACTTAAGTGAAGAAACCCTCCACCACCATTTAAAGAATCTAAGGGTATGTCTACATTGGTAGAATTACAGCGCCGCCCAGAGAGTGCTGAAGGGAAACCGCTGTTGTGTGTTCACACTGTAAGCTGCCTGCACAGTAGCGTGTTCACACTTGCGGCACTTGCACGGAGCGGTGCATTCTGGGCAACTATCCCACAGAGCATCTCTTCCTTTTCTGCTGCTAAGAGTTGTGTGAAGGCGGAGGGGTCACGGGGCATCCTGGGTCCTGTCCCAATGCCCCATGATGCATTGCTTCGCATCCCAGCAATCACTGTACTTCCGTCCACATTTGGCTCCATCTTTCAACAATTTGTGTACTGCGCGCTCTGCCTCTTTGGTCTGCAGGAGTGGATCTCGAACTGTTGATCAGTATGCTGCTCACTCTGACTAACATGTCACAAGTGGCAGTGGAGTCATTCCTTAAACTACAAAGGCAAGAGGAGTGTGATGTTGATCTTGCCACATGTACTAGCTATGACACGAAATTTCTTGTGGCATTCACAGAAGTGCTGACCACAGTGGAACGCCGCTTTTGGGCTCAGGAAACAAGCATTGAGTGGTGGGATCACATCGTGATGCATGCCTGGGATGATGAGCAGTGGCTGCAGAACTTTCGGATAAGGAAAGCCACTTTCATGGGACTGTGTGATGAGCTTCCCCAAGCCCTGAGGCGCAAGGACATGAGAATGAGAGCTGCCCTGCCATTGGAGAAGCATGTGGCTATTGCACTGTGGAAGCTGGCTACTCCAGGCTGCTACCAATTGGTCACTAACCAGTTCAGAGTGGGAAAGTTGACGGAAGTGTGCTGGGCCATTAATCGCATCCTGCTCCGAAAGACCGTGACTCTGGGCAATGTGCATGACATTGTGGATGGCTTTGCACAAATGGGCTTCCCTAACTGCAAAGGGGCGATAGATGGCACACCTATTCCAATTCTGGCACCAGATCACCTAGCCACCGAGTACATTAATTGGAAGGGATATTTCTCGATGTTTCTCCAGGTGCTTGTGGATCACCGTGGGTGTTTCACGGACATTAACGCAGGCTGGTCCGGAAAGGTGCATGACGCATGCATCTTTTGGAACACTGGCCTGTTCAGGAAGCTGCAAGCAGGGACTTTCTTCCCGGACCAGAAGATCACCGTAGGGGAAGTCGAAATGCCCATTGTGATCCTGGGAGACCCTGCCTACCCTTAATGCTGTGGCTTATGAAGCCATACACGGGGCACCTTGACAGCAGCAAGGAGCGGTTCAGCAACAGGATGAGCAAGTGCAGAATGGCTGATTATATGGGAGGCTGGACCTGGCCGATGACAATATTCCTATGCTTATAGCCGCGTGCTGTACGCTCCATAATATTTGTGATGGGAAGGGTGAAAGCTTCACTCGGGACTGGACCACTGAGGCTCAGTGCCTGGAGGCTGAATTTGAACAGCCAGAGACCAGGGCTAGTAGATGAGCACAGTGCGGGGCCATAAGAATCAGGGATGCTTTGAGGCAGCAATTTGAAGCTGAAAGCCACTAATATTTGTTGCTATGCTCAGGAGTGAAGGGCTTGTAAAGCTAGTAGGTGATTGTGGTTGGTGCAGACGTTACACTATGAAGGTTTAAGAAAATTGCCTATTGTTTTGCAGAGCTCTGTTTACTTTCAATTAATAGAGTAAAGATTGCTTTCAAACCAACACAATTCTTTTATTAAAAAACAACAACCAGAGGAGAGAGACAAACAAAAAAACACATCAGCACTGAGGGGGATGGGTGAAGGGAAGATCCCATGAGGAGGTGGGGTCTTGGGATGGTTAAAGATTTGTGTATGTCCAGGGATCATACCCAACCTTCTCCTTTGGAGTACAGCGCAGCGGATACTGTACTTCAGCAGGACTAAACTGCAGAGGGAGGGGTGTTGAGTGCAGTGGGTACTGGGAGTCTGCAGTGCTGGACTGTGATGGGGGAGGAGTGGAATGCCATGGGTACAGACTGGAGCCAGGAGGTTCATAAGAGTGTGTTGGTGGTGTCTGGGGAGTGCATGGGAAACAGTTTTGTGACAGCGGCTGCAGGGGAGGGCGGGCACGGAGCTACTCGGTTTGCAGTACTAGTATTGCCTGGACCATGTCCGCTTGGCGCTCCATAACATTTAGGAGACGCTCCATGGCTTCGTTCTGGCGCACCATGTTCTCCTTTTGGTCCCCCTTCTCGCTGTTCCTCCACTCCTTCAGTTACTGTTTTTCGGCTGTGGCGTGCATCATGACATCATGCAGAAATGCTTCCTTAGCTCTTCGTGGCCACTTTCTAATTCTGCACAGCCGTTCAGCCGGCAGTAACAAAGAGGGAGGCTGGGCTCCCAAGGTCATATCTGTGAAGCCAAAATGCAACATTTTACAGAAACAGTAGTGCTTGCAACACACAGACCACTGATTCAGTGATTTAAAACACAGCCACTATTCACATACCTGTCACTAACTGGCTGACCCCAGGCAAGCAAACATGAGTCACAAGACCCACAAAATTGTGAGTAGCTGCAGGGGAAATCAGTGTTCCAGGACCATACTGTACACTGGGCATGTGGCTCTTGAGGAAAGCCAGCACTGTAGGGAGAGCCTTATAATCATTCCTGTCCCCACATTTCCACAGGCTGTGTTCACTATGCAAGATATCTCACTGCTGAGGGTGAGCAGGGAATCAAGGGAGCGTCTTCTCCAAGACTGTGGCTTCCGCCCTAGTCTGTATGCAGCTCGCCTGTGTGCAGCAATGGTTCCCTGACCCCTGCAGGTGATGGCAGAGTGCTGTGGGAAAGTTACCCTTAATGAGGCAAGAAACAAAGCAGCTCTGCCAAAGAACATGCAGCAGCGGATTTCCCGGTATCTCCATGAGAGTTTCCTGGAGATCTCTGAGGCAGATTCCCGTGATGTGAGGGAGTTAATCAACACCCTGTTCCACCGCTCAGACTAGGCTTGTGGTGGTACGTGCATCATACAAAAACAAGCCTGCTTTCTGCAATCCTCCTGCCCCAGCAACTCGGTTCAGCAATTCCCAAAATCAAAGCCACTTACCAGGGGCCTCCTCTCCCGTTTGCGCTTTGCCAAGATCCAACAGCTGTGACTAGCTAGCCTTCTCCCAGGTAGAGAAGAGCTCCTGGCTGCATGCATCTCTGGCCTCCGAGTCATCCTCTGCCTCTGGGTCCCCCTCCTCCTCCAAATCCTTGCCCAAGATTTCCTCCTCCTGGCTCGGTCCACTCTCAACTAGCACACGAGCCACCAAAGTAACCACAGAGGACTTTGCAGTGGAGGTGGGGTTGCCACCGAGTATTGCGTCCAGCTCTTTGTAGAACCGGCAGCTCATGGGTGCAGCACCGGAGTGAAGGTTTGCCTCCTGTGACTTGTGGTAGGCTTTCCGCAGCTCCTTCATTTTGACCCTGCACTGCAATGTGTCCTGGTCATGGTCCCTTTCTGTCATGCATCGTGAAATCTGTCCATAGGTATAATAATTCCTATGGCTGGAGCGCAGCTGGAACTGCACAGCTTCCTCTCCCCAAATTCTCATGAGGTCCAGCAGCTCGGCATGGCTCCAAGCAGGGGATTGCCTGGTGCGTGGAGCAGGCATGGCTACCTGGAGAGATGCGCTGAGACCACTGCATGTGTCACTGACCAAACAGGAAGGGGACTTTCAAAATTCCCAAGGAATTTACGAGGTGGGGATGACGGTTTGTCACCCGAGGGAAGGGCAGTAGAGTTCAAACCGATGACCAGAGAGGTAAGAACAGGCATTGTGGGACACTTGACGGAGGCCAATCACAATGCTGTAATTGACCAGGGTGTCTACACTGGCACCACGGCACTGTAGCCCCGATGCAGAAAGCTGTACGCGTCTCGTCAGGGTTTCTTTTTTTTTTCACAGGGCTGCAGCTGTGCATTGTGTACACCTTGGGAGTTCAACGCACAGAGCTGCTTTACTGCGCAGAAACTTGCCATTGTAGACAAGGCCTTATACTTATATCTAAGTATTAACATACATACTTTTTTAACTAATAGGAAAGAGTTCCCAGTTAATGGCAGCTTCATGCTGGGGAAGGGCAATGGAATTAAGAATTTCATCATATGTGTAGGTAGAAATTACTAGTTTCCCTGAGTTGGAGCAGGGTCATATTGCTGATGGAAAAGCTCTGCATTTTTTTTTTAAGTCAACACTTTATCACGTGGTATGATTTACTGTAGTGATCATGATAGACATTGGTATTATTGCAGTGTCAATGTTCTGTATATAGCTTTGGCCTGTCCCCTTCCCACTATGGATGTATGATGCACATTTAATTATCTCTGAGGAAGTGGAAGGTGTGGGAGCTGCTAGTATTACAAGACTGAGATCCTTTCGTCCATTAACACCACCAAAACATGTCAAGGGCTACAAAGGAAAGTTTTTATAAATTAAATCTATCACACTTCAGGATAGCTTTATAGCTGAAGTGGATTTTGCTGCCATGTCTTTTTTTTTCCTGCTGAGATAAATTTAAATTAATATTAAAAATCCCAATAAATAATTGTTGATGAGCTCTCAAATATTCATCATGTTATTATTTATTTATTTTGCTTTCTTGATCATAATCAGCATCTATTCAGAAGTTCAATCAGTGCCTAGTCAGCCTGCTACACTCATACCATCTCGGTATTCTCATCACAACTAAGTTATTTTTCTTTTCTTTTGATGCTGTAAATGTACATGAATCCTTCAGGGTTACCATTACTGGTGCTTCATTATGTTTATTATAATGGTGGGGAGCAGGGGGAAGGGAATTTTGCTACACATGATGACATTTCAATTTGAAGACATTTGTAGATCAGGCTTTGAAAATGTTAATGGAGAATGTTAAAAGCATTATCTCCTGCAGCGCAGTTGTACTCTTGTAGTATTTTAGATAAGTGTCCCCATGCGAATGACCCTTTGTTACTATCTGGTCACGGGCTCTGATCCTGTACAATTTTGCTGATCTAGAGCCCATTGAAAGAAACAGAAAGATTCCTACTGCCTTCAGTGGCTTTGGATCAGGCCCAAAGATCCTGATTCAGCCAGGTACTTCAGTATATTCCTAACTTAAGCTAGGGTTACCATATTTGAACATTGAAAAAAGGGGACACTCAACGGGGCCCCAGTCCCGCCCCAACTCCGCCCTTTCCCCCACCCCATTCCACCCCCTTCCCCGAAGTCCCCACTTCAACTCTGCCCCCTCCCCTGAGTGCCCTGCATTCCCCCTCCTCCCTCCCAGCCACGCGAAACAGCTGCACCACTTCTAGAGTCAGGCACTCCACTAGTGTAGACTCACATGACTTCAGTGAAACTGCTCAGTTTACACCAGTGGAGGATCTGCCCTGGCGCTCAGTTTTTGGGAGCGGTCAGGACACGCAGCTCACACTGTTCTGTTTCCCAGCTCCCCAGATGCCTTGGAGCACCCAGTTCCCCGGGTTCCTGAATCTGACCGCCCCAGCTCCTTCCATTGCTTGAATTCTGGGGTTCTTGCCAGCCCTGCACTCTCGGGTTCTCAGCTGGCGATTGGCAGCGACTCCTCTCCCCCACAGCACTGGTCTCAGTCCCACTGGGTCTCTCAAGTCGCCCAGAAAACGCTCTCAGCTTCATCCATGCAAACTCCAAATGGACAGCACAACCCAGAACTCGCCCCCGGTCAGTCAGCGGCGCAGGCCAAGTCCAGTCACCAGCAGCCATCATGGGCTGAGGGTGCCTTTGCTTTGCCATCTGCCTGGCCTGGACTGGCCTACAGCAGGGGCTGGGGAGTCCTGGCTGGAGGGAGGAATGGGGGGATTGGCCATTCAGACCCACCTCAAAGCCAAGGCTTCCTGCTTCCTCCCCCAGTCTGGACAGAGATGCTGTTCAGTCAGTGACAGGGAATTTTCACCCTCTTGGCCACCTCCACACAGCGTTCATCTGGCTTCACAGACTCTCCCCCATGCCCTTAGGAGCATACTGTCCCTGTTACAGATGGGGAAACTGAGGCTCAGAGAGGATGATGCCCCCCTTCCAATACCAACAACATCCCAAGTTTCTATAGCACCTGTGAACCCATGGCCTCCTGAAGATACAAAACCACTGAAATGCAGCCACTTCTGGGCTGGCATGGAAGGCGTTTAACAGCCCACAGCAGCAACAACACCACAGACACAGCAGTGCACATGGCGGAGGCTGGGGATTTGGCTTTGCAGTCTGCACAGGTCCCAACGGCCGAGGCAACCCAGGCTCCGACCAGGCGGGGACTGACTGTCTTCCACCCGAGCCGAGGCAGCCTGGGATTGGGACTTCTGCCCTGCCCTGCAGCCCTAAGCTCCTACCGCAGCTCCCCGGGCTTCCTCCTCCAGCGTTTCCGTCCTGCCGGCTGCAAACAGGGCAGCATCAGCATGGGCTCAGGAATTCCACCCCCTTCCCCCTCCGCCTCCACCTTCCATTGGCTCCCAAGGCCGAGGCAGCCCAGCAGGGGCTCCAGACTAATGCTCCCTGCTGCCGCCCGGGCTCGGAGGTTCTTCATCCTCCTCCCTGCCCGGTAAAATCCCGGACATTTCGCAGCGATCCACCACACTGCTGTCTCTTGTCACAAATGGGGAGCTGAGCGCCATACAGCACGCCCCAACCCCGGGAGCTCTGATCCGCTTGCAGGCAAGGCAGCCCGATGCCCATCGCAGCCAGAGCTCCGATCCCTCTGCACGCTCCTGCCTTTTTTACACTGCTCTCTCCTTCTCCCCCACCGCTGTCAGTGCTTCTTGGTGACTCCCCGGAGCAGCTCCCCCAGCGCTGCCCCCCACCTGTGCAATCAGCGGCGCATGATACTCCCAGTTTTGCCAGCATCCCTGCCCCAGTCCAGGGCTTACCTTAGAGAGGGCTCTGGCAGGCTGCGAGCTGCAGTCGGATTCCCCCGCAGAGGTGGCGGCGGCTGCTGCTGCTTGGAGACACCTCAGCTCTGTGCTGGGGAAGTGCCCGGCCGGGGGCGCAGGGGCTGGAGGTATGGGGGCTGCGCAGCAAACCATGAAGCCGGTAGCGCTGGGGTAAAAGACGCTTAGCTCTTCAACTGCACAGAGCTGAGGTGTCTCCGAGCAGCAGCAGCCGCCGCCGCCGCTGCAGGGGAGTCCGACTGCAGCTCGCAGCCTGCCGGAGCCCGCTCTAAGGTAAGCCCGGGACTGGGGCAGGGATGCCGGTAAAGCTGGGAGTATTTTCCCGGATATGTTCGGCTTTTTGGAAATTCCTCCTGGACGAGGATTTGAGGACCAAAAAGCCAGACATGTCCGGGAAAATCCGGACGTATGCTAACCCTACTTAAGCACATGAATAATCACTGAAGTCAGTAGGATTGCTCACATACTTAAGGCTAGGAATATGCTTAAGTACCTTCCTCAATCAGAGCCATAAAGAGGAGCTGCTGATATTACAAGGTTGAGATCCTTTTGTCCATTAACGCCAACAAAACATGTCAAGGGCTAGAAAGGAAAGTTTATAAGTTACAACTTTGGCCCCTGCAATGAAATTATTGCTGTCCTGCTGTGGGCTGATTCACGTGACTGAAGGTTCACATGTGCATCTGAGTTTATGGAATTGGGCTGTTAGTTTATTTTATTAGGCAGTTATAGTGATAATTAAATTATATTGTTCCTCTGTGGCAGCACATCTAATCCTAAAGAATCACCACCACCAGCAGGCAAACAAATGTCAAAAGACAGGTTTTGGTGTTGCAATGAGCACTTCAGATGAGTCAATGCAATAATGTTTGAAGCCAGAATGAAAATAGTTCCATTTTCATAACATGAATATGAGGATAGGAAAGATGTTTGCCCTCAACCCCCTATAGTTAATGTATGAAAAATGTATTTCAGGGGAAAAGATGATTCATAGTCCTTGCTCCTGAAAAGAATTATATGTGTGTGTGTGTGTGTGTGTGTGTGTGTGTGTGTGTATATATATATATATATATATATATATATATATATATATAC
>NC_048306.1:33604977-33632372 GCF_013100865.1 Trachemys scripta elegans
TGTGTGTGTGTGTGTGTGTGTGTGTGTGTGTGTGTGTATATATATATATATATATATATATATATATATATATACCCTGTTTCCCTGAAAATAAGACATCCTCCGAAAATAAGGCCTACTTACAGTTTTGCCTCTCGTTGTAATATAAGGCATCCCCCCGATAATTAGACCTCCCCGATAATAAGGCATCCACCGATAATAAGGCATTTTTCATTTCTGAAAAATAAGACATCCCCTGAAAATAAGACCTAGCGCATCTTTGGGAGCAAAAATTAATATAAGACACTGTCTTATTTTCGGGGAAACAGGGTATATAATTCTTTTCAACTCCTCCCCACACACTGATTTTTAATAGTCTGATGGCTGACACACAAATTCCAATATGGCTAGTAATTCAGATCTGAGACCCAGTCCTGCTGGTTGCTCCTCATGGGCAAACCAGTGTGTCTGCACAGAGCTCCACCAAAGATGAAACTCACTGCAGCATCTAAGTCCTTCAGCCAGGACCATATACAAGAGTGAATTAAACCATAGCATAAATTTGTTGGAAAAAGGGTAGAAATGGAAGTGCAAAATGAGTGGGACTTACACACCAAGGAGAGAGAAGGGGGAATGTAGCAAGGACAGTACTTAGCAGAGTGTAAGTGGCTGTAAAATACTCCACTAGTTTATTGTACACCAATCTGTGAGTGAGTGTACAATATGGGCTTACTGTTAATAGCTGCCTGGCAGTAGTTTGATTCCCACCTGAAAATGGAGAAGGGGAGCTGCATCTGGGGTGCACAAACCTTGCCCAGAAAAAATCTGGTTTCCTGGAACTTCATGCATGATAAACTACCAGAAATATTTGGGGATGACTAGGGGAGAAGCTGGGGCTAATGGATCCTCTTATCCTTTCCCATCATCACTTGCCTCCAGCCCATATCTGTAGTGAGGTAGAGGTGCAAGCGCTACAAATGTTAGTCCCGGCATTCGAGTGGAGTGATTCCAGTGTTGCTCATTTGCTTTGGAGAAGGAGTGCATCAAGCTAAGTATCTCAGCTGAGTGCAGAAGCATGGATTTGGCCATTATTGGAGGAGGCACTGTAATGGCTTGGGAACTCCTCAGTGCAAAGGTTGTGCCATTTTCAAACATGTTACAAAAGCATAGCTGAGCAAAAAGACTGACAGGCACTTACAGCCATTACCACCAGTACCCCTCTGTGACTTTGAGTGCTTGTGCCCTGACAGCTCTGCTAACTTGTGTAATATACTGACTTCATCAGTGTGACAATGTCTCCCTCTAGAGCCTGCTTGCAGCAAGTACAGCTCTTGTTACTTATTCCAAGCTAACAAAGCTACCTTAGCTCAAATGGGGTAAAAGCGTGTGTTTTCAGTGCTAAGGGTACAGAAATCCATATCCACCAAAGACGGTGGTGACTCTGTGTGTACAGCAATGGTGCGGCTCACATGCCCTTTTTGGAAATGTATGTACACTTACTTAATAAATACCCTCTATTCAGCCAGTTGATCTTGATGCCTCATTGTAAGCTGCTTCTGCCTATCAGGTAAAATACATATTCAAGCATTTATTAAAAAGCAGATTCTTTTTAACAGAATAGCTCTAAGACCCCAAGGGAGCCTGTATGGCCTATCATATAAATCCTTATTTTACAGATTATAAACCTAATATATCATAACAGCTCCTTCACAGCCATTGCAAGTCTGTTGTATAAGTAGATATGAGTGACAGCTGGATTAAGTCTGTGTGCTAAAAATCCGTAGGAATTATTTTGTTACAAATAAACAGCATATGCATTTCTTAAATACCCCCAAGGCATGAGCTAATGCTAGAAGACAAGGACCTAAATAGTTTTGCTTAAAAATGAATCTGTCTTTGAGTACTAAAAGAAAAAAGCATGAGGGTGGTCTTTTTTTTTTTTTTTTTGGTGCACTTTGATAATTTTAAAAATGCAAAAATAGATCATTCTCCTATTTCTCAGGGGAAAAATTCTCCTTCTTGACTTGGACCTTGTAAGGTATGTTGTAATCTGGAGTGAGTGAATGCAACTAAATTATAAAACCCTGTTAATGAATTAATGCAGAATCAAGCTAGCTTCTTTAAACAAACTGAGAAGCAAGTTTATAAACTTTGGGTTGTATTTAAGAGTGAACTCTACTAGTAAGGGTTAGCATCAGATTTGTTGAAGTCCCAGTGGGAAAACCTATCTTGCTGAAAGGGGAGCAGTTGTAATACTAGCAGTTAGGCATGAGCATCCCGTAATTCAAAAGCTGTTTCCATCTTGCTTTAAATACTGGTTCAACAAACATCATAATAGCAGCCCAGGGGCCACTAAACTGAGAGGTAGGAGAAATGAGCATAATTTTCACAAAAGGCTAGTGATTACTTATGCTTCCATTTTGGGATGCCTAACATGAGACAGGTTAAAAGGGTCTGATTTTCTAAGAAGTTCTGAGGCTTTTTGAAGATTTTCAAATTGTGCTCTCCCCTTAATACTAAGACATCCAAAAATCACAAGTCACTTTTGAGATATTTGGCTCTGGACTTTATTCCTGACTATGTCACTGACCTTCTGTGTGATTTTTAGTAAGTCAATGCCATGTGCCTCAGTTTGCCTACCTGGAAGACAGGGATAATGAAAAACACTTTGAGATCTACAGATTATTAAAAAAACAAACAAACAAACAAATGAAAAAGAGAAAAACAACACACCACACCTATATCTTTCTAGGAATGGAAAGAAATAATAGACCCTCTGAGTTTCACCAGTCTAGGAATGTAATTTTCTAGTTACACTGGTTGAAGTTGTAAGCAAGCAGTGTCATTCCCTATGAATATAGTCAAAAGAGATTTAAATTTAAATTTACAGCCTCCCAATTCATCTGAATCAAACTCTGGATTTTTTAGTATTTCTGTAACATTTCATGATATGCCAGACAATGAGGTAATTGGCCATATGTTAAAAATCAAAATTAATTTTGTGTCTAGTTTTCCAGACAATATTTCTCTGGCAAAGGCATAAAGATGATTTGAAGCCATTTTTAGGGCTCTGTTGTGATGTCCCAGGGAAATGTTGTTATTAAAGCACTTACCTATAATCACTTTCAGCTCCAGGGATGTTTCTATATCTTTGAATGAAATGTTAGTCAGATTCCACTGGTATGTTGTAAGCCAGTCAAGGGTAACATAAGACAGACTCCAAGATTTATAATGATAGTAATCAGCACCTCTTCACTCTTGTCTTTTATTCTTATTTGACCCTATTTGCTTCCTTTCAGTGTAGAAACCTACAGTCTCACCTGAAATCTGCAAGAGAGGTTGTGAGGTACTTGGGCTTTTCGGCACTTAGGCTAGGCCACCCAAAATTCTCTCTATTTAGGGCATGTGTTCTGACAAGCAGCCCTATTGCTTTTGAGACCTAGAAATGGGCTGAGACCACAATTTTTATTTTCTGTTTGACTGATAGTACTGGTAATGGAACATGAGTCTCTTGAGTAAAATGGTTAACCGCTAATGTATTCAGCCACTTTGCCTACTGGCTAGTGTCCCCTTTAAAAGACATATATCATTAAAAATAGTGTTTAAAACTCTTCTATTCATAAGGATCCTGAACCATTTTATGTATATGATGTCACATGTTCAAACCAAGATAATACAATACAAAGACAGTCAGTGCAGGAGACAGTTGACTTTGTTGCAGAGAGTCATGTATGCACTATAATTATATAAAACCATACATCTCTGCTGCCATTCTGTAATTATGTGCATTGATATGTATTATTGATTTTAAGGCAATTTAGAAGAGAGCAGTGTCCATCTCTTGAGTGGTGAAACACATTTAATTGGTTTGTTAATGTATCTGTTATACTTAAATACTGCAAAATGTTTTTTCCAGTGAATGAAAAAGTCAAAGTGTACTTTATCATCTACAGTACTGTTTGTTATCAATGTAGTAGCTATGGCAAGTAAGAAATAATAATAACCCTTGTGTAATTCCTATTACCAGGCTAATAATTTGATGTACTCGACTTGCACCATGT
Source organism: Trachemys scripta elegans (assembly GCF_013100865.1). Lineage (NCBI taxonomy): Eukaryota > Metazoa > Chordata > Testudines > Emydidae > Trachemys > Trachemys scripta. The sequence goes on from NC_048306.1 coordinate 33,609,018, forward strand.
AATAACTAAAAAAAATAATTAAAAACTAAAAGTGATTCATTCCATTCAGGTCTCCTCATTCAGGATAGAAGCCAAAAAGCATTTATCTTTTTGTGTGTCTTCAAAGAAGAAAAATGTTCAGAAAGACCTTCTACACAAAGTTGTTGAGGGGGAATAAAAGAGACGCCTTCCCTCCCACACACAGAGGTCATTCAAAAAAATATCTATGATCACAGCTCGGAGAAATAGAAGGAATGAAAAATAAGTCTCATGGAAACAAAGGAGCACTAATGATTACACATGTACCCCAAAAGCTATCCATTCTCCAAATGTGATCTGTTAGAATTAGATAGAGGAGTCATTAATTGTGTGTTTATTATTTTTGAAATTCTGAGTGATACCACACTGTAAGTATTACTCTGGGCTATAAATGTATAGGCGTCTTCTGAATTTAGTTCTTATAGTAACTAAGAATGGCCAAAGGAAGAACATATACTGTCTGTTTTGTTCAGTTGCCTACAGATGTGTTCATTTTAATGGGAGCATCATTTGAGGAAACATGATGTAAAATCGTTTCTTTATATTCTATAGGAAGAAACTTGCAATAATGCAGTTTGATAAGTAGGACTCTCAGGAATGATTAAATAGCCACTGTCCTCCAAAGAAATAATACATGCTTTAGGTTATTATACAAGGGCTAGGAAGTTACTTTTCATAATGCTTTCTGTCTTCTTTTTCAACTCTAGAAGGAAACAACCACCATCCTGATAGCTCCTAAAACTTTAGCATAAATGACAAACAAACCTGAAAAAGCAGATTTACTAAATAGGAGAAGCTTCTAGCCATCAGAGTATCTTCTTGGCCAGACACAATTTCTTTAACATTTCTCAAAAGAAATTCATACCTGACAAAAGAGGCAATTAGTTTTTTGAATGACAACAGGAAATGTCACCACTGGCTGTAATAATGAATAGAGCCATCAGTTTATGTTGGCAAGTATCATTATTATGAACATTAAAATAATCAGTTTCCTGTCATTTAAAGTCTGCACCTGCATTTTTCTTCCCTCAAACACCCTAATTTCAGTCACAAACCATATAGTTTTACCTGCTATTTTTACTTCTTTCTCAGTTGGAAATGTTACAATAATCTTGAAGTCAAGGTTGAAACATGTCCCATAATAAGTATTAAAAACGGAAGGTGCAAATGCTGACATATCCCATCTTTGCTAAGGTACTAATAATAGGTACATAATGACACAGGAGAACTGCATTGGTTTAAGAGGAAGAAGGATAAACAGCCAAGAGGCTGTCAACCCATAAATGTATCATTAGGATGTGTTCTTTTTGTACTGTCACTGAAAGAAAGTAATTAATATTAAACAATGGGTGTCACCTTCGATCCAGGTACTCATTTTAGGCATCCCGGGCAGAGCCTGCTGGTGAATTACTTCCTGTGAACACTGGTTCCATTAACCAAGTGCCTGAGCAGGCATCTGTGTCTCTATTCATGTTCCTCTGACTTTTATTTCCTTCCTTGGGGACTGGCTCAAAGCATGAATCCCAAACCAGTCATCTGATAAATCCAGGTGATCTTAAATAAAGCAATATTTAGTTTAAGATGGAGAAAATTAAAGATATTTAAAGTTAAACAGAATAAACACATTGTATCTAGAAAATCTGCATAGCCTTGCTTGCCAGAATAAATTTTTGGGTGTTTGATTGTGCCTATAGGGTAAATACAAAATAATCCTCTTTTTGTTAGCTGGCTAGGCAAAGTTCTCTGTCTTGTCAATGTCCCAGTATTTGGGTGTGATCTTTCCCCATGTTTCTAATGTGACTCAGTCTTTGCTCCATAGTTGTTGAGATCTCCTTTCCATCTGACTTCTTATCAAATATCCTTTTATAATGTCCAGTAAGACTGAGCTTCAATCATACAATTGCACGTCTACCAATATACACTCATCACAGATCTATTGAGTTCTCTCTTATGGATGTTCACCAGATGGCAGTGAGGGAATCCAGTCATTGAATCCCCACGTGCTTTAAGCCTCCAGACTCTGAACAGGTCCAAATACTTCTCCTAGATTGGGGTCTCTAGGCATAGTCTTGGGGTACAGATCCTTTCTCTGGCACCCCCTCCTGAGAGCTGAGACCTCTGAAGTCCAACGGTCTATCCTCTGAGACCAGTGCTGACCTCCCTCCTCCAAGATTCCTCTCTTGCTTACACCCACCTCCTCTGAAAACTCCAGCCACATCACAACTGGGACAGGTGCAGTCTGACCTAGAGGTCAGAGCAGAAGTCAGACCAAGAAGAGGTTACAAGGAGGTCAGAGTCCAAGGCAGGCCAGTGGGCAGAATGAGGTGTCAGGAGGCAGGCAGGGTCAGGTTACCAGGAGATCAGCAGCAGGGATTAGGCACCAATATTGCAGGGGAAACAGTCCTAAGCAAGGGGAACCCAGTTGCATGGACAACTTCCTGTTCATGGTACTTGGTTTAAATTGGGGGTCCTGATGGATTCCCAGTTCTGAGTTCTGCCAGTCAGATCCCAGGATGGGAGTTGTCTGTCAGAGTTCAGCCTCTATTCTGACAACTGTTAGTAGGGAATTGAATGGCTGTTTGGAACTTACAAGCACCTAAGTGCCCTGGAGACCAGCGTTCAAGATTGGCAGTTCCTGATGTGTTATAAGGGCACTCTGAGTTTACAGTTTAGCTCTTTGGGGCATATGGTAGGTGTAGCACACTTTGCATGGGATTCTAAAACACCATAGCTCTTTACTTAGTAGCACAAGAAATACACAGCTGTAGACAAAAATAACAACCCCTATTCAAATTTACCTGCTTCAGTTTCCTGGCCACTCTGGAGCATTCTTTGGGCTGGAGTCAGAGTCCTCTGGGGGCATCCAAGATCTTTCTGCAGTGCCTGGCTTGTCTTCTGAATGATGGTGTCCCACTCCTTCTGTCTTTCTAGGTCAACTTGGGTAGTCTTCCAGCTAAACCAGGCACCCCTCGTATGAAAGCATGTCCCTTTTTTCCCCGTCTCCTGCCCAAAGCTTCCTGTGTAGCTTTGAGAATCCTCTCCTTATGAGTTTTTTTTTAATCCTTTCTTTATCCCCTTTGTCTTTTTGTCCTGTTTGGGAATTTTCCACATGCTTCCTTGTCACCAGCGCCCTGCATAGAGGTAGGATAAAACTGGTTCTTCTAGGCTTGAGCTAACCCATTGTCCCCATTGGCTGAATTGGTGGCCAATAAGTCCTAATGACCCACCATTGTACCCAGGTTCGGAGGGATACGACAAAATCCTTGTCAGCAACATGCACACAGAGATATTCAAAACTACAGTGATTAAATACAGAGCAACTTCATAGCATCAACCAGAATTCATATGTTGTATTGACAGATTCCCCTATCAGCTCAGCACATACATATAGCAAGGCACAGTTTACCCAGTATGAACTGAGCGTCACCAAATCCAGGGATGTTTTCTGGCCCAATCTGCCTTTATTTGATATTGAATAGACAAACCGGATTTGCGCCTATCAAAGGTTTTAGGTGACTATGCAATTAAGGGCCTAATTTGTCCTTTCTGCACTGCCCCATTGCCCCTGGTAAGAATTGCCAATACGGGGGCTTCTTGCCAGGTGCAGTGTTGACTCTACTGGTTCTATGCTCCCCCTGCAGGAACCGAGCACAGTAGGTATTCTGGATAGTTCAGTGAAGGCATAGGACTTGTGTTGAGGTTGGAGAGAACATGGCTGGGGAGTCCTTATGCCCCAACTATTCCCTAGCTGAACAAGGCATACCGGAGCTATGGCAGCCAGGGTACAGGATACAACCGCGCTCAGGACAAACCAGCCCCAAGAACCCTAGAACTGTGGTTGTGAAAGCCACTTCTGTTTGGTCCCTGTGCCAGTGTAGGGCTGTGTCTTTAATCTACCATGTTCCAATGCATGGCTTCTTTTTTTGCTGAATAAGGTCTGTTAGCATTCAATTAGATTTTCATTCCTTGTGGTGTTGGGTTTCCCTTGCTTCATTGTTAGTTTAATGCTAGTAGTGTGTGAGTGCATGTGTGTGCACACATATACACAAGATATATGTGTGTCTTTGTACACATACACATAGACCAGTGGTTCCCAAACTTGTTCCGCCGCTTGTGCAGGGAAAGCCCCTGGCGATCCGGGCCGATTTGTTTACGTGTCGCGTCTGGAGGTTTGGCCGATCGCGGCTTCCACTGGCCGCGGTTCGCCGCTCCAGCAGCTCCCATTGCTCTTCTTCCTCTTTCTTCATCCACTACATCATTCTGAGTTAGCTTTAGTGCCAAAATATGGCCATCACAGTATACTAGGGAAGGCAGAGAACACACGTGAAAAATGTTCCCTACATGGATCAAGGTTCTCATCCATTGCAGTGTCAGCTTACTCTAGCTCAGCTCTGTCTCCCCTCTCTTTTTCCTCAAATCGAGACACGAATGCTTCAATGAAAGACATTTTAATGTTCAAAGTGAAAATTAGCCCACGTGGTTGCAGAGAAAACCGCGAAAATGCAATCACATTTAAAAATTCAAAAAGGCTTAAAAATCAGAAGGCAAATGCCACCCACCTCCACACAAACACATTTGTTAGTTTTTATTATTTCACACATCCAAACTGCCCGGCTCGGGCAGCCCCTGAGCCAGGACCAGCCGCTGCAGAAGTCACAGAATCCATGACCTCCATGACAGACTTACAGCCTTACTTATGATCACTCGATCGAAGGTTATTTCCTACGGCCAATTCTCCTATGAAGTCCACACTACTTATCAAAACCAAGTCTAAAATTGCATCACCTCTTGCTGGTTTGGTGAAAATTTGATGAAGAAAATGGTCATTTATCACATCCATGAATAACTGTGCCCTGAACACTAATAGTAACATTTATTCTCCAATCTATATCCAGGAAGTTAAAGTCTCCCATTATGACACAATTCCCAATAGTATTTATATATCTCTAATAATATTAAAGAGATCTCTGTCCAAATCTAGGTCTGACCTTGGGGAATCTATACCCTAACATTATCCCAATAGAACATCTTTTTTACCTTCCCCAAAATGATTTTGACCCAAACAGATTATTTATATTTTACTGTTTCATTAATGTACAATGCTACCCAACCACCTTTACCTTTATTCCTCTCTCTCCCAAAGAGCACATGCCCTTGGAATATCTGTGACCCAGCCATGAGTGCTATTTGACCATGTTTTTGTAATTCCTATAATGTCTGGTTTGACTTCCTGCACTAGTTGCTGCAGTTTCTCCATTTTATTCCCCAGATTCCTTACATTCATATGCCAGTATTTTGGTTGATTCCCTTGGCTCCTACCCAGTTTTCTAGTTGTATTAGCTATAGTCTTTTCACTAACTGTAACTCCTAGGTGACTACTACTACGATCAATATTTGTATTTCCCTTCTCCATGCTGCCCATACTCTTACTTTGTGGCATTCCATTATCTCTTACTATATTTCCATTTAGCTGACTTTCCTGCTGTGTATTGACGACAGGTGGTGGTGTGATTTCACAAGTCACTCCGAACCTTCTTCCCGCATCTAGTTTAAAGGCCTTCTTATCAAGCATGCCAGACGTGATCCCAGTAGGTTAATAAACCAGTACTCAAGTGGAGTCTATCAGTCAAGCAGACTCTTCCTTCTGTGAATTCGTCCCAATGGTTGATCATCCCAAAACCTTCCTCTTAGCACCAATCCTTGAGTCATCTGTCGGTGTTTGTTACCTTGTCTTAGTATTATGTTTAAGGGAGGACTCTAAAAGAAGATCAATATAGAAGTTTCCTAGGTCCCTAGAGAAGGAAAAAAAATTATAAGTATCATTGATACTAAGTTATTTGTTCAAACTCTGCATTCAAAGAAAGAGAACCCTGTGTTTCACATTTCTTAAGTACCAAGACATTAAGTTTTTACAAATGCTGTTGCTGTAGGTTTCCTGCCACAAGACCATTTGGATTGGAAAGAGAATTTTAAACAATTTAGTGGCATGTTTCATAGAAGTTTCAGTTTTGAAATCCATCCGTGGTCTGGCACACTAATGACTTGTCATAACGTGCTTATCCAGCAAGCATGGAGCTCTTTTGTTCAGTCTTGAATACATGGATAGCTGCTGGCCATGCAAGCTTGGGAAAGAAACAAGATTTGAAGTGCGATTAGCTAAATACTTTTGTGATAACTTTAAAAATCCAGTCACAAGGTAAATGGCATAACGTGATTTGGCAGTTGGTGAGTTACAGGAACATTAACTATCAAGCTCAGTTGACAGCCTTGGAGCTATGTTTCGCATAAAGCATTTACAGTTTGGAAACGAAGACATAGAGTGACAAAAATGTCATCCATTCCATTAATGGAAGTAGGATTTCTAAATATACTGTTAGTGTACTCGAAGTAGACATTACTTTTTCATAAGGTATCATTTGTGATCTTTCTATGTTTCTTTCTATCTATACCCCTGAGAGTAGAATAGAGTCTGGTGTCTTTCTAGCTTGCTCCAAATGTTACATCTAACCTGGGGGAATTTTTTCCTTTTTCTGTGCACATGACATTTTTTAATAAAAAAAAAAAAGTTCAAGTTTTAATAGGTATTTCAGCATTGTTGGCCAGTTTATCTCAGTGCTGATTCTTTTTTCTAACCCCTTTTATTTGCCTTCCTACAGTCCCTCTCCATCCAAGTCATGTAACCAGTGGCAGAGCTAAGAAAGGGTCAAGGGGGCGATTGTCCTTCCTTCCCTGGCAGCCTTTAGGTGTACATGGGGTACCTTTTTAAGCATATTATGTAATTGACAAAAGGAGGTGTATAACATGAATTTTCACATGAGGTAGACAACGAGCCAACCTTGCACTCACCCAGCAATGGTGACTCCTGTCCCATGGAGCTGGGCCCTGGACCCCCGCTCCAAGTGTTGCGACATGGAGCACGCGGTTGCATGGTGCTGTAACTGTATGCCCCATGTCACAACACAACTCTCTCAAATTTGCCTCGGCCGCCCCTTCCTCATGACGAAGGGGCAGCTAGGCCAAATCTGAATGTTGTTGTGATCCAGGGAGCCAGAGTGGGGAGCTACACCCAGTCATGCAGGACAGGCGCTGCCACTGCTGGGTGCATTGGGGCAGGCTCTCGCTCCAACCCACCACCGTGACCTATCCCCTCCCTGGTTGCAAAATCTGGCTCCAACATTGCAGGTTGCAAATTGAGCAATTCTGTTTGCTGAATCCCAATTCTGTGTGATTTATGCTGGTAAGGCCAGTTGTGATCCTTACAAAAGTTAACATCATAGGGCAGGTAAGGGTGCTTAAATTGCCAGTGAATAGATCCAGAACACACATCTTATCTTAATTATATGTGTAATTATGATGATGATATGATGTGTTACGCCTAAAACCAGGTATAATGTTAAAATATTCAGATTTCAGTTCAGATTTTAGTTTTTCTTTTGCCAGCATTTTGCTACATCTGTTTGACCTAAATTATTTAATGTAATTCACATATCCCCGAGAAAGTTACTTAAAGCTAAAATTGCCTGTGCAACTACTCTGGGGACTTGGGTTCAAATGTATGTGAAGAAATTGATGAAATTGTTTAGTCTCATCCTACTCATTCATTGGGAAGATTGTACAGCATCTACCTGCATTTACATAGCTGTGTTCAGTATTAGTACCTGATCCAATGCCTATTTAAGTCAATGGGACTACTCACAGTTTGTAAAGTTAAACATGTGCCTATGTTTCTACAGGTTCAGGGCCATAGTCCTTTACATGCTATGAGTATTGTAGTCTACTGAATTGAGCACAGATCTAAGTGCCAGCAACTCCTGAGTTTTAATAGTTCTGTGTCTGACAATGGCTCACTATGTCACCTTGGACAACTCATTTAACCAGTGTTTTTGCTTTCTGAAACTGAAAAAAGGGGATAATAATACTTATCCACTTATGTAATTGTGAGGATTAACTAGGTGATATTTGTATAGCCCTTGTGTTGTGAGGATTAATTAGTTAATGTTTGTATAGCACTTTGAAATGTGCTATTTAATTATTAAGTGTTTTTATATATTCATTATTATGAACAACACATTCACCTGAACAAAAAGAACAAAAAAATTGCTAAATCAGGTGAAGGTGAATGTATCAGTATATTTTTTAAATAATAGTGGAAGTAATCTGCCTCAGTACCTCTTTGTGTAAAATATAAGATGATCACTCTTACTGGAATCTGTTATTGATGTTAGAAACTATTTAAATATTGTACTGCTAAATCTGCAATCTAATTATGATGCTAGCAGCATTATAAATTGCTGCCAGAATCATCAGTTGGATTAGAGCCAGATTCAGATTATTTTGCCAACAATGAGTAGCACCTTACTCGACAAGTAGTAGTAATAGAAAACTGTTTGTGGAGTAAGGTGCTGTTCACTGTAAGAGCATCAGAATCTGATGCTTAGTGATTTATGCTTCAATATCATTGTTTGTTTTAAAAGTAGCTTGTAAGTCTATGAGGAAGCACACATTTCCTTTTATTTTGACATACCTACGTGGTATCACAAAACAAGAGAGTCAGCAAAAGATTAAAAAGAATTAGAGGCTTTTTTTAAAGTAAAAAATAGATAAGATTTTTTTACTGGCTAACTTTCATTTAATCTGAAAATTGTGAAGCCCTACTTGTGAACAAAATATAATGACTATTTAGGAACAAAATATAATGATTGCTGTTTAGTTCTAGGACTGGCCAGTAATTCCTACCACATCCCCCCATTGCATTCTGACCAATCATGCAAATCAGGTTGGGTACCTCTTTTCTGTGATGCTCCAATGAGTCATAGATAATGTTATTGCTTGCTACATATCACTTGCATGCTATTCAGAGGATGCAAGAATTCTAAAGGATGTTAACTACTATTGCACTTTATTTAAAGACATAACAAAGCTCAGAATCTGGTTTGTCGCTGATGCCACTGTCCTATATGGTCTCAAGAGTGAATCAACCATTTGACCTTCCTGGTAATTTGACACACATTATGATTCAGCTAATACTCTATCACAAAGCAGTAGAGCCATCACTAGGCTAACCCCTGCCAGTCTCTTGGTGGGTTTGCTGACATCCCGTGGCATAGAATAGTCTTGCTCCTCCCCCACGAACAGAATCAGTACTTCCCTACTATCATACCTTCTCTGAAGCCTGAAATTGGCTTGAGAATTCAAATCTCCAGTAAGAACTACCCAAGGGCTAACCATATTCTGATCACATGTTTTAAAAGTTATGAACATTAAGACAGAAAGATGGTGGAACAAGGACCATCCCACATGCGCCATCATGGTACAATGAATTGCTACCACCCTTTTTTCTGTGTCCTCACTGCCCTTCTGCCTACTGGTCCACTTACAACAGAAAAGCAAGTACAGCCAGATAGCACATAAATAGCGTCCTTCACAATAGCAACTTCAGCAGCTATGCATCCTGTTCATCTATGCCTATCTAATTAGAGGAATCAGGGGCAAGTGGAAAAAGATGATGAGCTAGGTGGGAGCAGGAGGAGCAGAATGACCTGGTCTACTGCTTACCCCCCTCCCCTATCAGTTTTATTTTTCAAACTATTTAGTTAGTGAACAGTTACAACATAGAGTAATTATTTATCTAAAGGGGGCAGCCCACCAGATGGCCAACCAATATACAGGCCCTTACAGCGTCTTGGCAGGCAGCCACTGAGTAGTCTGTTATAATATGCCAGAGGAATAGCTGGGGCGTATTAACAGCAGTGTTGTATGTAAGACATGAGATAATTGTTCTGCTTTCCTTGGCACTGGTGAGGTCTCAGCTGGAGTACTATGTCCAGTTCTGAGCACCACACTTTAAGAAAGATGTGAACAGACTGGAGAGAGTCCAGAGGAGAGCAATAAAAATGATAAGAGGTTTAAAAAACATGACCTCTGAGGAAAGATTGAAAGAACTGGGCATGTTTAGTCTAGAGAAGAGAAGGCTGAGGGGAAACATAACTCTTCTAATATATAAGAGGTTGTTATAAAGAGGAAGGTGATCAATTGTTCTCCAGGTCCACTGAGGGTAGGACAAGAAATAATCAACTCCGTTCACAGCAAGGGTGATTTAGGTTGGACATTAGGAAAAACTTTCTAACTGTAAAGATAGTTAAGCACTGGAACAGCTTGTTTAATCAGTTTGTGGATCGTGTGAATATAGTTAATCCTACCTCAGTGTGATGTGAGGGTAGACTAGAATGATGCTATCTTGAAGTCCCTTCCAGCCCTACATTTCTGTGATTCTATGATATCACATAAGAGTTATTGCTCATTTTCTATGAACATAGTTACATGAAAACATCAATAGAGATAGCTACACTTCACCTCCAGGAGACAAGAGAATACTAATTTTCTAATTTAAGTGTCTCTTATCTTTGTATCATGGAAATCTAATGGGAGAAAAGTACGAACAACATTGCTGCCTTTCTCTACTCAGTAGCCTGGTTAACTTAAAATGACAATAAACACACCTATATTGTCCTTATGTGATCTCTCTGAACTTTTTCCAGTCAAACAGAGCATTTTATATTTAAAAGGAACACATATATTATTCATCAGCAAAGACTTAGCTCCGTGGCTGAAGTGTGTAAAGAAAAAGCAAAGATTTAAAAAGTAGATTTCACATAAAAGTAAACCTGCAAGGGAACAAAGCTAAGCCTGTGATTGCTCCTGTTCTTTGCTTTCAAGTCTGTGGAGTCTTTGTCTAACACGAGGAGGGGGGATTCTAAAACAAAGCTTTCATCACAAAAAAGAAAATCAGATCTTTATCTTCCAAGTTCTGAAATGTATTTGTCAGAGCCATTCAGTCTGGCAGTAACTACAAGCACTTTCTGGAGGTTTCTACTAGATGCTTTTAAATGCTGCGTTTCCATCGCTGGGCTTTAGCTAGTGATCATCTTGTATTCTTTTTCATGAGTGGAGTTTGACAGCTAGCTCTCGCTGGCCACTTTATCCAGGCGGGAGAGGTCCGTGAGATCTTTGCTTTGTAACATCCCTGCTGCATCAGAGTACCAAAGAGGCTCAAATATAGGGTAAGTTCACTGTTGTAGAGAAGCCCAAAACACTGAAGTATAGAGCTGGCCCAAAGCCGCTGCAGCGTGGGGCTGGGGTGGAGGTTAAGAGGCAGGGGCACAAAGACGGAGTGGCTGTGGGAGCAGGGCTAGGTAGGCCAGCTCAGAGGGTATTTTTGCTGTCAGATCAGGGGAAGAGCCACTGAACCCACAATCCTTGTATGAGGGTTGCTGGGGAGTTACAAATGCTATTCCAGATCATAGGCTCATGGACTGGAACAGTATGTGACAGTACCAGTTTACCCTTGTGTTGATGGGTAGATTATCTGTACCCAACCTTCCATGCAGCACAGCTGCATCAAGCCAAATTACTTAGGTTTTATAATACTAATTATGAATGCTCCCAAAGTAACTATAAGAAAGGAACAAGGTGGATATTTGTTAATATTCTCTAGTATGACATAGTTCCATGGCTATTGTAAATTATTTTTAAATTGTTTTGAATTGATGAGATTGTCTGTATACACGCAAATACAGAGATTCTCAAAGACACTGGCGCCTATCTCATGTGCAAAGCATCCTTGTCAAGGTTGAGATTCTGAAAAAACTGAAAAGTAAGTGAAATAAAAGCAAATATGTTAGATCTGATTCTTATTATCTAACGTGCCAGTTAAAGAATACTTAGCAGTGTCAGTTCAGTAGAGGGCCTACTTGCTCTATTGTCTCTGAAACAGGAAAGTAAAAGTTCTCCAGCACAAAGAAGAGAGGGAATGAAAGAAAGACAGACAGAAAGAAAAGCTGTAAGTAAAATAATTGAACGCGCAAGGAAACACCTTAGATTGTGACACAAATTGACAAAAAGTCAGGAAATTCAATGTTAAAGCTGACACTTCACCCCTCCTTAAAATAAAGGTACACCTGCCTAAACTAATAATGCTATGTCAGCTTAAAGTATGTTTAGAGTCAGAGACTTCTGCCGTTATGCTGCAGTCGATAATGCTACTTAAATGTAGTTTACTGGGATTAGGGAAGGCTGTCTGATTTTTTAAAAACTGCTGCTAAACACATACACACTCACTTGATATGTAAGAGGGTTTAAAATTCATGATAATTGTTTACTTGACAAAACAAAATGGTTTTCACACAGGGGCATTTAGTAACTGCCTCTTTTGGATAAGCTAAAACAAACACTCAGATTTTTTAAAATGCCATAATGATCTTATTAAATGTGTAGATTAATATTCATCAGGCCTCATCATGCATAGCTTATTGAATTCAATGTTAGGGGTAGGTGTACCTATCCTTTAGATCAAGATCATGGTTCTGTGTATGTATACATTTTGATGACAATATTAGTCTCATTGATTTTTTAGTTATATTGGGTAATTTCCTACGTACAATTGGTGTTATAGTGTATCCTGATGATCCAAGTGAGTGGATTTTATATCTGCATGGAATTCTATTGACTGAACACTTTGTTTTACCTCTTGGGGGAATCAGAATACTCCCAAACAGACCCCAAAGCCCTTGCTTTCTTGTGCTCAAAGCACCAATGTGAAATTAACTGTAAATAAATCAGATTGTGTACCTGTATGGATGTGTGTATGTGTTTGCATATATAATAAATATAATGTTTTGATCTTTATTTATATATATATATACTTAAATATATAAATAAAGATCAAAACATAATTAAGGTTGCCAGGTAAAGTATTCAAAAGCAAATGCCAGAATTACATTTGCAACCTTAATTCCCTTTCCCTGCTCGTCCCCTGAAATGGGCATGTGCATTATGATACAGTCTTAATAATAATAAGAATAAAGATATCCTATCTCCTAGAACTGGAAGGTCATTGAGTCCAGCCCCCTGCCTTCACAAGGAGGACCAAGCACTGATTTTGCCCTAAATCCCTAAGTGGCCCCCTCAACAATTGAACTCACAACCCTGGGTTTAGCAGGCCAATGCGCAAACCACTGAGCTATCCATCCCCCCTAATTACACAATCACATATTATTTTTCCACAGGACCCCTGCCTCATTCAGTGCACAGGATGATTGGTGCTCACTTAATGAGCAGCTGCTCAATATTTTGTTTTCTCCTGCTCATTCATTGTGTGGCCCCAATCCTTATTTACTGCACATTTATTCAAACACTGCTCTGAATAAAAAAATAATTATTTATTTCCTCATAGGCTTTTTGATAGAGCTCATCACTATGGTATCACAAATATAAATAGATTTATTTTCACAAGACCCCAGCAGGTGAGAGGATGGAATTATCCCCACTTAATGATGGGAAACCAAGATACTGACAGGTTAATGTTAAAAGTATCCACTTATATTGGGTGCCCCAATCAGACACACCTAGGAACTGATTTTCCAGTGTACTTAGCATTATACAGTACTTCATATATTCACAGCAGCTCCCACTGACTTTAATTGCAGCTGAGTACTTTGTACTCATGGGCAGCAGGTGAACTGAGGATTTGGGGAGGCTAGCCCCCCGCTGGCCTTCTTCCCCGAGGCCCCTCCTCTCCTGCCGGAACCCAGAGCCCTCCCAAACCCCAGAGCACCCGGCAGGTGGGCAGGAAGCTGAGCACGCACCCCAGCGTGGCAGGTGGGCAGCACAGCCCCACTTGGGAGCGCCAGTTGGGCAGACAGCACGGCCCACAGCCCCGGAATGCCAGGTGGTGGGAATCCTTGACTGCAGCTCGGCTCCCACTAGCCCCAGCCTGGAGAAAGAGCACTGGAGCACTCCCAAAAGTGGGGGAGGCTGGGGGTGGGACTTGCCCAAAGTGGAGGTAAAGGAAGCCCCCTGCCCATGTCCCAGGCTCCCCACAGCTGCCTGTGCAGCTCTCCCCAGCCCGGCTCTGGCCAGGGTGTGGGGGTGCCTTGGAACTGCAGCCCAGCCATGAGAAGCACCGGGCAGGCAGCTGTGGGGAGCCGTGGCAGACCCTCTACCTGCCTGCGGTGTGGGGGGCCCGAGCAGCCAGCAGTCTGTCTCCCTGTCCCCACAGGTGGAGGGTCCGCAACTCCGCCGTTCCTCACAGCTGCCTGTGCTGCTCTTACTGTGGCCAGGCTGCGGCTCCAAGGCATTCCCCTCCCCCAGCTGGAGCCAGGTCGGGAAGAGCCACGTGGGCAGCTGTGGGGAGTCGGCGTGGTGTCATGGACCCCCTCCTGACCCGGGCGGCCGGGGGGGGACGGGGACACGGGCCAGTGGCTGCTCTCAGCCCCCCGCACACCGGGCAGATAAAGGATCCGCTGCGGCTCTGCACAGCTGCCTGGGCTCCCCGGCTGGGCTCCACGGTGGCCTGGCTGGGAATGGGGCCTCAGGGGGTGGAGGAGGGGAAGGAGGTGGGCTATGGTCCCCTGTCCCCTTTCCCCCAGTTCCAGCACCACTGGCCCAGCCGCCGGCCAAGAGCCACAGCAGACTGCAGCGGGAAGCAGGAGGGAGTCTGGGGGTGGAGTGTGGGAAGGGCCACGCAGGCAATTTGGGTAGGCTGTGCCTTCCCCTGCCTTTGATACCTGCCCATGTCTGTACTCCTGCAGATCAGACCCCAGTATCTTAAGTCAAGCATCCAGAAAAAAAGGAGTACAGAGTTAGTTATCACATGTTTAGTTTAAGTGACTTGGCCAGCATCACATAGGATCTCTGTAGCAGAGATAGGGAGAGATTCCAGTTCTCCAAAGTGGCATTCAGCTGCCTTATCCATGAGTGTCCTTTCTCATCCTCCAAATCCACTGCTTCACTCACTACATACTTTTAACATCTGCCACAAATGAAGCAAGGATCCTGCAGACATCACTTTACTTTACTCCATAAACCTAAGCCATCCCCAGAATAGGGCCATTCTATTGTCATATAATTAAAAAGTGTATCATAATGCCATGTGCACCAGGGCGGGAGAGGGGCAAAATAAAGTTGGAGAGGCAACCTTAATTCTAGCATTTCCTAACTTTTAGTGTTTGACTTTGCCCCTTTAATGTTCTTTTAACATAGCTTTTTGTGTGTCATTTCCTAAATTTTTTTTAAAAGCAAACTGAAACCCCCCAGAAATTCTATCAAGTGGCATCATATTGATGCTAACATGGGTCATCAGCAGGGTTGGATCCCTTAGATCCACTGCACAGACCTCTGCTACTTGAGCTAACAAAGTCACTGATTATAGTAGGTTGTGATCTTCTGTGTAGCTAAAAGCTAAGAAATCTCTCTGCAGTTTTTCAAAGGTAAATAACTTGGCCAAATTTCGACGTATTTTCACAGGGACAGCAAAAGGCACATCATTTAGACAAAGGTCACCCCCCCTGCCGAATTTCAGACATGTTCCAAAGAATAAGAGCAGTAGAGCCTTTCAAAGAATAGGCTATCAGATTTTATTTTTTTTAACATGGGCAAAACAATATATTGTTTACTTGCCTCCTTCTTGGAAATGGCTGGACCATTTTCAGACTGAGGCCCCCATGGAGAAAAAAATGCAGCCCAAATGGTTAGTTTGGCAAAGTTATAAGCATATATAGGGAAGTGTTCTGCACCTTAAAAGGCTATGCTATGAGCATCGCTTATAATATATATACACACATGGAATGGTATTACTGCATACATACATATCTATCTATTTGATCTAGGAATTTCTGCTGCATTAGATTGCTATAGGTCTTGGCCACCCATTGAGTTCTCTCTCTATATTATAACCCTGAAAACTCCAGTAACAAGTAAAAATATTTTTAAAAGGGTTTAAAAAAACATTGTATGCCTTCTTTGAAAAGAAAAGTCTATTTAATATCAAAGATACGGAAGCATGAAATTCAGATCATTGTATAATAATTCCTTTGGGAAATTCCACAGCCAAAATCAGAAACACATTAATCAAGCAATTGGCTATAGAAGAATATGGCTCTTCAAAAAGAGAAGCCAATTGAAACAATAGTTTATACAAAATGTGGATGGGGGCATGTGATGATGGGAGAATTGAATCTTTTCCCGTCAGAGAATTGCTATTTATTAAGTACATTTTTTATGCATTACTCAATATTTTTAAGGCTTTCCAAGGGTTTGATATTAACTATGATAAATTAACGTGAATATGTATCAGTCTGTAACATTTGTGCTATTCATTTCTAACACTAGGGCCTGATTATGTGTAGGATTTAGGCATGTGTTTACAGATTGGGCCCTATGTGATAAACATTGGTGTGAGCTTGGGCTGTTGAATGAAAATATTTTATGTAATTTGCTTATTTATTTACCTTTAATAATGCAACAGCACTGTTGCCTCTGGGTGTATGTACAAATTTAGACAATACAAAATTGATATTAAATGTTAACTAGAAAAATATATTCACTCACATATTAAAATAGAGTATAAATATATACCCTAGGGAAAAGCACAAATAAATTGATGTACTTTGCACCATGCCCTGAAGGTTAACATACACGCTTTATTAATAGTTATTAATATTTTATTATATATAGATATATAAAACCAAGAGGAAAACAAATCAAATTGTATTAAAGTTTGATTTGTATAGCAAGTATGGAAGTGGAAGAACACGGAAACACTTAAAGTATATTACATAAATGTATTGTACAAGATATCCACATACAACTACCATAAAAACAAAATTATATCCTTTCTGCATTTGTATTTAGCATAATTTAAAGGGAAGGAACATAGATTGTAAACTCATTGGGGCAGGGACCGTCTTTTTGTTATGTGTTGTACAGTAGCTAGCACACCATTGCCCTGGTCCATGAGAAGGCCTCCTAGGAGCTATAGTAATGTATATAATAATATAAATTAATTACAACACAGAAATCATAGACTTCAAGGTCAGAAGGAACCCTCCTATGCATTGCAAGCCACAGAACCTCACCCACCCACTCCTGAAATAGAAAACTCCCTAACCTCTGGCTGAGTTACTGAAGTCCTCAAATCCTGGTTTAAAGACTTCAAGTTACAAAGAATTCACCATTTATATTAGTTTAAATCTGCAAGTAACCTGTACCCCCTGCTGCAGAGGAAAGCGAAACCCTGCCCCCCGGGTCTCTGCCAATCTGACCCAGGGGAAAATTCCTTCCTGACCCCAAATATGGCAATCAGTTAGACCCTGAGCAAGACCCACTGGGAAAGAATTTTCTGTAGTAACTCAGAGCCCTCCCCATTTAGTGTCCCATCTCCAGCCATTGGGGATTTTTGCTATTAGCAGTTGCTGATGAGCCATATGCCATCATAGGCAGTCCTGTCATACCATCTCCTCCATAAACTTATCAAGCTCAGTCTTGAAGCCAGTTAGGTTTTTTGCCTCCACTGCTCACCTTGGAGGGCTGTTCCAGAACTTCACTCCACTGATGGTTAGAAACCTTTGCCTAATTTTGAGCCTAAACTTGATGTCCAGTTTATATTCATTTGTTCTTGTGTCCACATTGGCACTTAAATAACTCCTCTCTCTCCCTGGTATTTATCCTTCATATGTGTTTATAAAGAGCAATCATATTTCCCCTCAGTCTTAATTTTGTTAGGCTAAATATGCCAAACTCTTTGAGTCTCCCCAAAGTGGAAATTATAAATTAAATTGGAAAAGCTGGGGATTAATATGAGAATTGAAAAGTGGCTAAGGAACTGGTTAAAGGGGCAACTACAATGGGTCGTACTGAAAGGTGAACTGTCCAGCTGGAGGGAGGTTACAAGTAGAGTTCCTCAGGGACTGGTCTTGGGACCAATCTTATTTCACATTTTTGTTAATGACCTTGCACAAAAAAGTGGGAGTGTGCTAGCAAAATTTGCGATGACACAAAGTTGGAAGGTATTGCCAATATGGAAGAGGATTGGAATATCATATAAGAAGACTTGGAGGACTTGAAAACTAGAGTAATAGAAATGGGATGAACTTTAATAGTGCAAAGTGCAAGATCATGCAGTTAGGGACTAACAACAAGAATTGTTGCTATAAGCTGGGGAACTGGAGTAATAGAAATGGGATGAAATTTAATAGTGCAAAGTGCAAGGTCATGCATTTAGGGACTAACAACAAGAATGTTTGCTATAAACTAGGGACTTATCAGTTGGAAGTGACAGAAGAGGAGAAAGACCTAGGTGTATTGGTTAATCACAGGATGACTATGAGCTGTCAATGTGATGCGGTTGTGAAAAAGACTAACTATGGGCATAGTTTTCCTTAATCATTGGGTTTATATAGGAGTAGAGAAACACTGCAAGTTCCCAGCAAACATTTTATCAATAATAGTGTAATCCTGTACTTCTAGACAAACATGTCACATGAGCAGAGAAAAAGTAGAAAAGTTTCAACCAATTTTGGTATTCTTACTTCCTGTCATAAACTGTTGTAACTGTACTGAAGTGCACTCTTACATAGGTACCATATTCCTAGCCCATACGTGCCTGTAGTGGGTGTCAAGATACTGGATAAATTCAGTCTCTCAGTAAGTGGTGGTACTATAAATATATGTATATTAGTGGCACAATAGGTGGGGTGGCATTCACAAATGGGATTAAAATTGACATACATTCCTGTTTAACTACTTTTAGAGGAAAATCTATGAATTATCATGTTTTGTGTTGTCAGAAAGATGAGGTTCCTTTGATCTTCCAAATGTTGCTAATCCAATTAAGCCTTCATTAAACTTCCAGGTATTGGGTTTTCTCAGGCAGTGTTTGGCACGTCAGGTGGGCCATTAACCATAGAACTATATTAATGGTAATGAAATGTTTCCTGGATAAATATAGATGCAGTTGATTATTTATGCCAAAAGATAACTGTGCTGGAAGACTCTGCCCTGAGACGGACAGCCTCTTACTCTTTGTCATGATTGCATGCTCTCTTATTACATATCTTTCTTTTTGACTTCCTCTTCCTCCAAAACAATGAGTGGTGCAGTTTTATGTGAACTCAAATAATGGCCTGGTATACTGCTGAGTGTAAATAGGAATGTATGCCACAGTTTAAGCCATGGGAGGATGAAAGGAGGAAGGCAGTGGCTCCCAACTTCTTCCTCCTCTGCTTACCTGTGGCTCTGTGGCTTTCTCCATGACAGAGGAACTTGGGCAGTGGATGTTGTGTGTGTGTGTGTGAGTGTGTACATATGTATGTACGTATGTACTGTGACAGACCCAGATCAGTGGGGTACAGGAGTCTGGTAGAGGGCAAATATACTGGTCACTGGATGAGTAGTTTTCTGTTCCCTGAGTGACCAGAGCAGGGGCTACACTAGAGTAATCAGGAACCTTCTAGAACCAGTTAAGGCAGGCAAGCTAATTAGGACACCTGGAGCCAAATAAGAAGAAGCTGCTAGAATCAATTAAGGCAGGCTAATCAGGGCACCTGGGTTTTAAAAGGAGCTCACTTCAGTTTGTGGTGGGAGTGTGAGGAGCTGGGAGCAAGAGGTGAGAGTGAGAGGGTGTGCTGCTGGAGGACTGAGGAGCACAAGCATTATCAGACACTGGGAGGAAGGTCCTGTGGTGAGAATAAGGAAGGTGTTTGGAGGAGGCCATGGGGAAGTAGCCCAGGGAGTTGTAGCTGTCATGCAGCTGTTACAGGAGGCACTATAGACAGCTGCAGTCCACAGGGCTATGGGCTGGAACCTGGAGTAGAGGGTGGACCCGGGTTCCCCCCAAACCTCCTAATTGACCTGGACTGTGGGTTCTTCCAGAGGGGAAGGTCTCTGGGCTGTTCCCCAATCCACATGGTGAATCTCTGAGGCAAGAAAATCTGCCAATAAGTGCAGGACCGACCAAGATAGAGGAGGAACTTTGTCACAGTACATACTGCAACAATAATTGGGGTGGCATTCAAAAATGGGCTTAAAATGGAGCATACATTCCTGTTTACATTCAACAGCATACTAGTCCCTCCTCTTTCTCTAATGAGAGAGAGAGAGGTGGGGAGCTTGGGAGAGAACATAAACATAAGAATGGTCATACTGGGTCAGACCAAAGGTCCATCCAGCCCAGTATCCTGTCTTCCAACAGTAGCCAATGCCAGGTGCCACAGAGGGAGTGAACCTAACAGGTAATAATCATCAAGTAATCTCTCTCCTGCCATCCATCCCCACCCTCTGACAAACAGAGACTAGAGACACCATTCCTTACCCATGCTGGCCAATAGCCATTAATGGTCTTAACCTCCATGAATGTATCTAGTTCGCTTTTAAACCCTGTTATAGTCCTAGCCTTCACAACCTCCTCAGGTAAGGAGTTCCACAGGTTAACTGTGCGCTGTGTGAAGAACTTCCTTTTATTTGTTTTAAACCTACTGCCCATTAATTTCATTTGGTGGCCCCTAGTTCTTATATTATGGGAACAAGTAAATAACTTTTTCTTATTCACTTTCTCCACACCACTCATGATTTTATATACCTCTATCATATCCTGCCTTAGTCTCCTCTTTTCCAAGCTGAAAAGTCCTAGTCTTTTTAATCTCTCCTCTTATGGGACCTGTTACAAACCCCTAATCATTTTAGTTGCCCTTTTCTGAACTTTTTCTAATGCCAGTATATCTTTTTTTGAGATGAGGAGACCATATCTGTACGCAGTATTCAAGATGTGGGCGTACCATGGATTTATATAAGGGCAATAAGATATTCTCTGTCTTATTCTCTGTCCCTTTTTTAATGATTCCTAACACCCTTTTTGCTTTTTTGACTGCTGCTGCACACTGTGTGGACGTCTTCAGAGAACTATCCAAGATCTCTTTCCTGATTAGTTGTAGTTAAATTAGTCCCCATCATATTGTATGTATAGTTGGGGTTATTTTTTCCAATGTGCATTACTTTACATTTATCCACATTAAATTTCATTTGCCATTTTGTTGCCCAATCACTTAGCTTTGTGAGCTCTTTTTGATGCTGGCTGGAGGAGAAAGAGGATTGTTTTGCCACTTCGGGTTTTGCAATAGGATTGGTAGTCCGAAGAGGGCTGGGGAGTGCTCAGGTTGTGGGTGTCAGAGGATATAATGACAGAAGAAAGGATGTATCTATGAGAGCTGAGAGGAGGGACTGGGGAATCAAACACAGATGTTGGAAAGGCAGAGAATTTATTCCTGGGCTTGATAATTCACTGGAGAGGTTGGGGTAAAAAGAATAATTGTTGTCAAAATATTGATGGAGGGGGACCGCTCCTCTCCATGGAATTGTGAGCCTCAGCTTGACTCAAACTGAAGAAAGTTTAGGATTTAGTGTGACTTTCTTTGGTTTCTCTCTCTAGAGTTGATTAAAAATTGAAAGCTATTTTATTAAATTTTTAGATTGACTTTTTATGGAAGATGGAAGAACACTAATGCAAGAAGTAGTCATTTGGTAGGTCATAATAGCATAAATGGCTCTGCTGAGAATTTAATGTGTCTTCTGTTGGCCTATTAGCACATAGGGCTCTGTGATTTATGCAAACTGAGAAATCAATGTTCATGCAGCACAGACTCTCTGGCACTTTTACATCGCTGCAGAAAACATAAACAGTAGCCATTACTGGAATGGTTATTGCAGAATCAAGGATTAGAAGACCTACCTTCGTGAGCGAACGTACTGAATTAGCGTTACTGTCTACTAGACAGTGCCAGTATAATGCCACAAATGGGGAATATATTTATAACACAATCCTGAAAAAATTGCATTATTGTATATTCCAAAATTTATACTGTCACTATAACATTCAAGTTAGTTAGGACCTAAGCCCCATTGTGCTAAGGTTTGTAGAAATGCACAGAAAGAAATTCTGCTTGCCCCAAAGAGCTTACAGTTTAAACTAATGTAAGCTACTTTCTAAGTCTGTTATGTGGACAATCAAAAAGGTTATGAACACATCTGATAAACAAATCTTGAATATTTGAAGTAGATCCTCATTATATTTTGGGGATTTTTCTCCTCTAGTCACACACAATCAATTTATGATTTAGGAAAACAATTATCAATGGCCATATGAATGTGTGTGGAAAAATACACAAGTTATGCAACTGTGCATAACTATGCTGGATTGTACATAACAAAACACAGGACACTATAAAATCTCAAGCTTATCCAGATAGATAATGAATTTTAAAACTATGTATAATTCTAAACAGATATTATCATGGGTGTACAATTTCATCAAAACAAAACAGTCTCAAACACTGAAATATACAGGACAATGATGGAAGAAGGTGTATATTTAAAGCTGCCTAGGTGTCATACAATCATAGAACCATAGGGTTAGACGGGACCACAAGGGTCATCTGGTCTAACCCCTGCCAAGGTACAGGATTTGTTGTGTTTAAACCATCCAAGACAGATGACTATCGAGCCTCCTTTTGAAAACCTTCAGTGAAGGAGCTTCCATGATCTCCTGAGATTTAATCTAAATCTGCTATTCTGTAGTTTTAACCCATTCTCTTTAGTCCTGCCCTCTTTGGCAAGAGAGAACAACCTTTCTTCAAGTATTTGAAGACCGCTATCATTGCCCCCCCCGTAATCTGCTCTTTTTCAAACTAAAAATACCCAGTTCCTTCAGCCTTTTCTCATATGACTTGTATTCCATTCCTTCGATCATTTTTGTCACTCACTTCTGGATCATTTCCAATTTCTCTACATTTTTTTTCTATACATTGGTGACCAAAATTGGACATGATACTCCAGCTGAGGCCTAACCAGCACCAAATACTGTGGTACTATCACCTCCCATGACTTGAATGCTATGCCTCTGTTAATGTAACCTAAAATTGCATTTGCTTTTTTGGCTACAGCATCACATCATAATATTCAGCCTTTTTTAAAAAAACAAAACAACCAGAAGCTGTTTGTTTTGCAGGATTGAGCTCTACTTGACCAGATGTCAGGAATTTTGAGCTCTACTCCTGACCCTCAGTGAATCACTGTTTTACCTTGGACACATTATTTAGGCCCAAAGTTGAAATGTGCCTGCCCACTAATTTTGAGTGCCTCAATTTTTGGTTGCGGAGCACTCACAACTACAGTCAAAGTTAGTGGGAGCTCAGTACCTCTGAAAATCAGACCTTATCAGTATCAAGTAATGGACCCATAATTTAGGGTTACCATACGTCCGTTTTTTCCCGGACATGTCCGGCTTTTCGGCAATCAAAATCAAAAAGCCGAACATGTCCGGGAAAATGTTGGACGGGCACTTCCCCTCCCGCGCCTGCTCTGCTCCTCCCCTGACTCTTCGGCTCTGTTTAAGAGCCGAGCTGCCCGAGCGCTATGGGCTTCAGGCAGTCCCCTTGCCTCCGGACCCCAGCCGCCGGCCAGGCACTTCCCCTCCCGGGCTCCGGCGGCGCAGGGTCCGGAGGCATGGGG
>NC_048306.1:33637308-33701194 GCF_013100865.1 Trachemys scripta elegans
AGGGTCCGGAGGCAAGGGGGCTGCCCGAAGCCCAAGAGCTACCGGCTTCACAGTTTGCTGGGCAGCCCCCAGAGCCTGCGCCCCCGGCTGGGCGCTTCCCCTCCCGGGCTCCAGCTGCGCTGGGGAAGTGCCGGCCGGGGGCGCAGGGTCTGGGGGCTGCCCAGCAAACCGTGAAGCCGGTAGCGCTCGGGCAGCCCTCTCCCCGTGGCTGGGAGTGGGAGGGAGGAGGGGGCAGAGTTAGGGAGGGGAAGGGGTGGAGTTGGGGTGGGGCTGGGGTGGGGTGGGGAAATGGGCGGGGCCAGGGCCCATGGAGGGTCCTCTTTTTTTATTTAATAGATATGGTAACCCTAAGACAGCCCCTTACCTGGGGCTCAGTGCTGACAGGGTTGCTAGCTCCCAGTAGAGCTGGACAGAGAATGATAATTCTGCTTTGCAAAGAATTTTGAAATTTTTGGTTTTCATTTGAATTGGAGCAAAACCAAATTTCTCAATCCTCTGCAAAATGGAATGACCATTCTTCACCCATCTCTACTTATTAGTATACTTGGGTTGCTACCGCCAAACTGGAGTATCTGTTAAAACTTCAGAAATGAAGTTTGAACTGGCATGGCAAAGAGTATTGAATTTCTGTGATTAATAGGCTGAATTTGGTGTGAATTTATGGACCAGATGAGGGTGTTCCCCAATGGAAGGGCTAGGCAGAATGTTTACATTCAACTATTTTAAGTGTTGGGTGAGTTGGATCTTCAAGAGAGAGGAAAACTGGTAGCAAGAGAGAGACAAACAAAAAGTGTCTGATATTTGCCTCACTGCTGCCATTCTCTTGAATAACGTAACCCATATACCAATTTATAGGGATTCTAGTGTGGTAGACATCTGAGTTATTCAGATTTCAGACAATTCTGGCCACATGTTGTTTCTGTTAAGTATGACATTTGATTGGAGAATCATGTGAGTATATCTGTAAATAAGGTTAATCTCACCAAGTTATTACCAAAAATTCTTCAGTTATATTTTCACAAGTTCTGTTGATAGAGCCCACAGGACCCTTTTGAGCCCAACAGTAGCAATATATCTATTCCATTTATGAGCAGCAGGAACTCAGCCTTGTCAATTCCTGAATGCTTTACCCTATTTGCCTTTTGTTTACAATACACACAGTCATATGTTTGCTTTCTGTGTAAATGTGGCACAATGGGTTCTGATACACGCTTGATACATTGTCTAAATTAGACCCTTGATAAGAGAAAATAAAACTTCCAAACACACTTCTGTATACCTTACAGGATTTTTCATTTGGTGAGGGGGGGCTGCCTACCGTAGCTCACTGTAGCTTGCTGATACCACCTGAGGAGCAGCTGACTTGTTTATTTCACTGTTTAAACTAATGAGTGCTGCAGGCATTCACGAATCAGCAAGCTGGTTCTCGTTAATAAGACAAATAGTTTTACAACCAACATACATTATTTTTGGTTGCTTTATGGTGCCAACTACAAATATACTAATTCCCAAACACTGGGCAAGATAATGTGATTAAACATAGCCCCAAATAAGGGATGCTATATATGCACACCTGGCAAGGAAGGGTGAGGAGGCACTGCAAGACATTTTGCCTTTCAGAAACCACTCTGAAGCACAATTCCTCCTGGCCCTCCTTCTGCACCAGTGGCAGAGTATTTTTATACCTATTTATGGGGCATGTCACAATATGGTGTCGTCTGGCTCTCTGAATGGACACTACTCTTATGATAGGATGTAACCACTGAGTCCCACATGCTGTTAAACTCTCTGGGTACTGAGTAATAATGGTACTTAGCTTTGGGTTACTCAGGCAAACTCCCCAACTGCAGACCCCATAATTTACATTGTTCTTTGCAGTGGAACCTCACAATTCAGCTGCCTAGACCCTGGAACCAATGCCTCAGTCCTCTCAAGCATCCCAGCTCTTACATATGTTTGCCCCAGCGTCCACCTGTCTGTGTGAGCTCTGATTTTCCTATTATACCCTTCAAGGACCATGTGGCAGTAAAGCAATGAGATACAGACTTAGACGAACAGTCTTCACTCTTAAATAGCACATGCGCTACAGATTTATGGAAAATACCCAACTCCTGAACACCTTCCTCCTCAGTTTGAACTCACCTGCTTTTGAGTCCCTGGGTTTGGTCCCCTGGGTTTGGTCCAAGTCCTGTACACATTTTACCCACAGCAATAACTACCAAAGCTGATTCCTCTAGACATACTTGAATCGAGAATTCACACATTTTTGTAGGTTGGCCAAGGCATAAAGAGCAAATTTCTTACATGTGTTCATACAGTTGTATATTCCATGCCACCCTTACTTCTGCACTGCTGCTGGCAGCAGCCCTGCCTTCAGAGCTGGGCGCCTAGCCAGCCGCCACCATTCTCCGGCCACCCAGCTCTGAAGGCAGCATCACTACCAGCAGCAGTGGAGGAGTAAGGGTGGCAGTGCACCATAAGGGGATCTCTGTACAGGTGTCTCAAGCATCCAATCCAAGATGCAATTGCTCTGGTCCACAAACCAGGCATACCCATCACACTAGTAACAACAGTGTGATGCCAGTAAGGAGTATCTTACTTAAAATTTACATTACTATATACTTACATCACTCTGTTTGAATCACTGCCTTACAGGTTTTAATATTTAGTGAGAGTTGCATATTGATTTTTTTTTTATCAGTATATGTACTTGTGTGGCGGGAGGGAGAGCATAAACTACTACAGACACAAAGAAAGGGGACACGATCAAATAAGTTTGAAAACCACAGCTCTAAGAGAGGCTAGGTCTTCCTGCCTCCATGTAGGAGCAGGATTTTATAATTGTACTATGAGAATTAATGTATGATTTGATTTCATCCTGTCAGCCGCCCTTTTTGAATAGCAGAAAGGAATGACAGACCAGAACAATCCTTATGACTGATTATGGTCACCCTTTTGTTTTAGGATAAGTTATGTCTACTATGGTTTCCTATATGTATTGCAAATTAGGCACTCTAGTTAAATATCCATTTCTTTGTTTTAAGGTTTAGAAAGTAAGAGACAGGATCTTGTATTGTGTCTGTTAAGGAGATTAGAGGGATGTTGAGGGCCTGAAGCCCCAATGTGAATTGTTTTAGTTATAAGATTTAGCAAGTCTTGATTTACAATGTATTCTGCTGAATATAAAATACTGTTGTCTGTATATCTTTGAAGGTTTCTGTAAGAGATTGTTTGTGTGAATGAGGAATGCATGCATCAGGAGATAAGGTGTGAAAGCCGTCACAAATGTCCAGATGGTCAAGAAAAAGTGAGAGACTTGGAAAGACCAGGAGACAATCAGAAACATCCATTGTATGTGATGCTAAACATGTTAGTAGCATTAATGACCTCAGAGGTGAGGCAGGCACCCCAGAAGCCGAGACAACAAATAGAAGATAACCATGGGAAGCCCGACAATAACCATCAAATGATAACAGCAGAAAACCCCAAGATTAACACCACTTAAGGACTAATGATTACAGGATGACATTGCAAAATGCATGGACTCAAATGGGAATTTACAACTATAAAGCTGGGGTGTTTTGCCATGGAACTCTGGGTTCAGTCCTGCAAAGCCTCGGAGCATCGGATCACAACAGACAAGAGCCCAGCTCCTCACTCGTGCTCAATCTAACTGTCCACTAGATTGACTCGAGCTACAACAGACTGGTAACTATAAACATCAACTGGCAGGACTCTGTATGTGTGAGTATGCGTGTGTGTGACTAAAAAGCATATGCTAATTGTTGTATTTTCAATAAATGCAGTGTTTTTGCCTTATCCTCTATAAAGATCCCGTGTGCTTTGTATAGCATAACATCCACTCTTTGGGTCTTCTGGTGATGGACTGCTTTCCTGCTTAGAGAGCATTTACCTTTTAAAACAGACTCTGGACTTGTTTTTACCACTAAAAAAGCTGCATTTTTACCTCAGGATAGCAAATGTGTGTGAGCAATCCCAAGGAAAGAACACAGTAAAGATCAGGCACTTAAGTTTTACAATGAGGTAATCTCTCCAAGGTTAATCTCAGGCAGGGGTATATAACTGATCTTGGCAAGTTTACCTCATGGTAAAACCAAAGTGCCTGGTCTTTACTGTGTTCTTACCTTGGGGTAGCTCACACTTTTGCTATCCTGAAGTCAGGGCCGACTCCAGGCACCAGCCTGGCAAGCAGGTGCTTGGGGCAGCCACTTCAGAGAGGGGGTGGCAGGTCCAGCTGTTTGGCGGCAATTCGGCGGACAGTCCCTCACTCCCGCTTGGAGTGAAAGACCTCCTGCCGAATTGCAGCCACAGATCGTGATTGCGGCTTTTTTTTTCTGCTCGGGGCAGCCAAAACCCTGGAGCCAGCCCTGCCTGAAGTAGAGGTAAAAACAAGCACTCTCACACCTTCTTCCCCATGAGCCTCGTGTTGGGGAAATTACTGGCTGTAACCCCACCTCAGGCCTACACCCAACCAGTAGGAATCTCACTATTCCTGTGCAGAGAGTTGGTCAAAGTTGATAGTCCTTGATGCCTCTATCATTCCTAGGGTCAGCACCTAGGCACCAGGCCCCAAGCACAAGAGTGATATTACTATCGACCATGGTTGTTTCGATGTACTGTAAATCATGAGCAGGGTTACACAATAAAGACTGAAATTCATCATGGCTTTCACAAAACCAAAATGGAGCCACGGACATACCTCCTCCTCAGTTTGTTGCAGGGTGCAGCACACTTCTTTTTGTGCATTGTAGATTAGTTTTACTGTTCTTGATGAGTAAGCATATTTACCAACTTTCTGGAAAAATCCAATTTATAGTGGCCCATTTTATTTAGTTTTGCCATGTTCCAAAGCTTGAAAAATAGACTCATGGCAGCCATTCTCTCCCTGAAATAATTGGGTATTATGGATTCTGATCCAGACCTCTGTATGCTGGTGCTACTGGCTAGTTCCTGGCAGCAGTTTTAACATTTCTCTCTCTCTCTCTCTCTCTCTCACACTCACACTCACACACACGCTTGAAATTCCAATTGTTAGGTCACAAGAAACTGCATTTCTGTAAAACATAACTCAGTCATTCTGTAGCGAACGGAGACCAGCAATAGTGAAAATATCACCTCTTTTCTAGTCACTCATTTGGACGTTTAAAAAAATATACTTAGAGGCTGCAGTGCCTGCCTCCTGGATGTCCTTTGGAACAAAGATGTATCCTTATGAAGGGATAAACAAGAAATGGCAGATATAACACAAGGAGTAAAACCAGGGAGAATATTCAAGGAATTTAAGTGTGCAGTTTTGCTACCCTATACTCCATTATTTAACATGACACTTTGAATTGTGAGGTGGATTTATGTACATTTATTTTCATTCCTTACAATTTCATTAGAGCCCAAACTTCAAAAACAAGTTGTTTGATACTTACATTTTTTTTTCTTATGGTAATAATACCTTTGCACATAATGTCACAATGAAGTGTTTACATACATAAATACTTTCAAGTCAGACCCCATAGAGTGGGAATAACAGGTATTGTCATTGAGAAATTTACATACACAAACAGGAGAAGTGCTGTGTTTATGATCAAAATTGTACCCTTAAGAAGTTTCTTTGGTTCCCTTTGTTCAGACCTAATTAACCAAAATTTAGGGTTTGTATTATTTATTATACTCAGAAAGTCTACCAAAGTTGTGATTAAGAAGGCACTGGTATCTCTTGACTTTTGACACCTGCGCTTAAAGTATATTAGCAACTGTGTACAGGATAAGACAAGATGAAACAGTGTCTGTTGGCTACTCAAGACAGCACAGCAAATGAGTAAAACAGAAGGTGAGAACAAAATCTGGAATGTTAGACCATTATAGATAAGACATTTGCTTTGTTATTCCAAAATTGTGACAGTTTCCAACTTGTGCGACAAATATGTACAACTCTTATTCAGGACATTTTGCAATGCCCAGGCCTGTGACTTGTTTAATAGAACACCTGACTGCCTTGAAATCAAAAGCTTTTATTTGCAACAAATAGTGTTACAATTAAGGAAATGGGGAGAAAAGCCTTTTGACGTAGGAAAACTAGTACAGTAATTTCAAAGTTAGGATCACATATTAAAAATCTGTAATTCAGGGTTAATCCAATAGGCTACAGTCTCAAGACTGCACAGGTTTAAGTACTTGTATCAGCTGTTCAATAGGTTCTTAGTAATTTATTTGATGTTAAAATAAACTTATAACAAAATATAGGAATTGGATGCCCTTGGAGTTTACCAAATGTAGGTTATTTTCCACTTGTTCCTGCGCAAAGTTAGCCACTTAGTGTCTGACACTTATAACCACACTGTATGTTAGGTACAGCAGCATGGTGCCTTCTCTGAATTCCAGTACCAGGATTCAAACACCGACAGCAGTCATAAAGGCTTTTAGCCTTGCCTGGTTACTTCAATGAGGCTTTGCTACTTTTTTTTTTTAAAATATGATTTATAGTTAAAAGTACACATGTGCACTTTTAAGATTAGTGAGCATTTTAATTTTAAATACCACATACAGCATTTGACATTTCACTTGGGACTCAGAGAAAATCCTTCTCCTGACATAAAACTGGTAGGAAGCAATTAAGCTAAAATTGCCCATGAAAGAGAGACATTTTTTCTAGTTATATTTGGTATCATTTTCCCCAAATGACCTCATCTCTCCTGATGAGATGTTTGATCATTGGGTCTTGAAATATAGATTTGGTTTCTGCTTATGATAGGGTCTCTTTATGGAATCATTAAGAAAAAAGACTTTGCCACATGAACATTTACCATGAAGGGATTTACTAGAGCTGTGTAAAAGGCATTGTTCTTCTATGGATGACCTCCTTGCACAGAATGATAGTTTTATCCTTCTCTACATCATTATGTTTGCTGTGGAAAAATCCTGCTGTGCTACATCATAATAACATGTAATCTTCTTGCTCAGTTTAGCTGAGATTTAAGAAGCCTCTGTTCATAGAAGCAGTTCTCTAAAGTCTGATCTATAATTTACCAGAATCAACCTAGCAAAAGAGCAAGAGGCTTTATAAGAGGGATACAACCCTTAAAACTCTTAAATGAAGATTAGTTTAAAGTTTTACAATCCGGCACAGAACCATCTGGCAAATCTCATGTCAGGTTTTGTTAAACCTCTGAGCTTTTCTAGTATACACAAGTCATTCAACCCCCTTCCATATGCCCCAGCCCTATCCATCCCCCGTCTCTTCTCTCCAACACTACCATAGATACCTTTGAATAAATGAAATAAATAACTACACAAGGGGCCTAATTTTAAGAAGTACTGGGCACCAGCAGCTCCACTTCAGGACAGTATGGCTGTGGTTGCTCTGGAAATCATGGCATAAGCTAGCTGGCTGTATATCCACCAGGTGATTTATTACATCTTTTGAAGAGGTAATTGCAAGATAAAAGCTGCCTGTTGGCAGAACCATTAGAATCTCACTGGATTAAATTGTGGCTTTTGAGGCCTCGGATGCATTTGGAAGTGCAGGAGGCTTTGCGCCAGCAGTACTATCATGAGGCATTCTGCTGACAGAAGTCAGGCAGGCTGAATGTCCTCCCAGATGGAGAGAATTAAACATAGGAACAGCAACTGCTCCAGTCTGTAACAAGGTGCAGCTTGTGCTGCTATCAATCCCCAACCACCAGCCAGCAAAGGAAATGGATAGTGCCCCCATCCATAACGATTCGGACTACGAGAGGATAAGGTGTGGGATATTGGCTGTTTTGTACACCTGTCATTCTTGTTCACTTGCAGTGGCTGGCAGGGAAACCCACCTTCTACACTGGGTTCTAGCCCAGGGACCCTACAACAAGAAGCCAAAGTCTACACAGTCCTACCCCTTGTTACTGGTTCCCTAGGCTTCTTCCTACTTTTCAACTCTACCTCCTAGCTTCCCTTTGGGTTTTTTTTACTAGCCCAAACTCCCTTCTCCCTCAGAATAACCGCAGGCTACCTCGCATTACAGCTCCAAACACACTTCCTGTCTGCTTAGAGGTGACTGCAAACTATGTCCCCCACAACCCATTTCTGCTGCCAACTTCCTGGCTTTATACGACCCTCTTGTTCGTCCCCAGCTGGGCTTCATCTTCAATCAGTCATACAAGCCCTGTTTCCCCCACAATCATCTTAATTATCCTAATGTACTGGCTCTGCCTTAGGTGGGGTGAACTCCCCATCATAGGGTCTTAATAAATAAAAATTCATGAATCATGAATGTAGTCTTTATTTCAGTTGTTCTTTATATTTTACCCATATTTTCTTCTAATCCATGTAATTCTGATGTTTTCTTATTAGTACTATGTACATCATAAATCTAAAAATAGGAAAATGAAGGTATAGAAAAGAATTTATTCTATAAAAACATTGAATCAGATCATGTTTCTTTCATTTAAAATAACCTAGTGTCTTTTTTGTTCATTATCCCACATCAGGGATCTTGGAATGTTGAGATAGGGACTGTATATATCCAGTTAGCTGAAATCAACTTACAAGTATCAGAAGGCATTGCTAATGGGGATAAACTACTCCTCAGAGGTACAGCATTCTCAGTGTGATGATAACTGAAATTAGTACAAATGTTTCTTGATTTACTATGGGCTGGAAATATCAGTAAGTAATGTGCGGTTTCAGGCTAAAAATGTAGTTGACAGGAGTATACTTTAAATTGGATAACTAACAAAGGCTGAAGTATGCATTTTACAATACCTGCAAATATTTCCTAAAGTCACGTAACTAATATGGTTCTTTCGAAATAGCTCTATCTAGCTGTTTGTTCCTTAAAATTCTTTTAAAGCAGTATTTAAGCTTGAAAAGAAGGCAATTTCATAAAGCACTTTCTTAATTTACTTTCCTGTAAAGGGCAGAAGTAGAATTGTTTTGTGTCAGATGCTCTTTGTGTTGATGTAGCAATTTTGCATGGCATCAGAGGAAAATGCATCATATTATCTTTTAATTTCAGCCTGGTTTTGCTTTTTACCATAATCAGTAACTGTTAATGTTATTGGTAGTAGAACCCATTGGGATAATTTTAGGACTTTTCCAAAAAACAAAATACATAAAATAAAAACTGTCATGTTGTGAGTTTTCTCTTCAACTCATATAAACCTACTTTATCTGAACTACATATGTCCCTATGGAAACAGGATAGAAAGGGTGTAACTTCCTGCTGGGAATATCTACATATTTAGTATATGGACAAAAAGAATCCAAGGGCCAGATCCAATTGTAGTCAGTGGAAAGATTGTATTGCTGTCAGTGGAAAGATTCCCATTTGAAAATTCCCATTTGTGTACAATGGTAGTTGGCTTGCACCCCAAAAGAGGGTAGATGATATGGCCTATTGAAATATCAGTAGTCATTTATGTTGGACAAATAACACATCTGGAAATAGTTAAAATATTATGACATGAATTGCTATTTATATGGGGCTTTCCATCCCAGAGCACTTCTGAATCCTTTTATTTCACCAATTCTCACAATCCTATGATTTTACACTCTCTCTCCTCTTTTTTTAACGTGACAGCTGAGAGTTTCTGGCTGAGCTATAGCTGATGCCAGGAGTCTGTAGGCAGCCTCAGAGGCTAGCATTGGACTGAAGTTCCGGCTGCCCCCCACAGAGGCCGCTGTGGGGCTCGCTGGCTTTTTAGGAGCTTGTGCAAAGCTGGAATGCACGGCCACTGCAGGCAGGTGGAGCCGCCAGGCGGCGGGTTGGTGCATTGCCCACTGCCTGCTCCTTTCTTCTCACAGGGGCAGTGGGGATGAGAGGTGAGCTGAGTGGTGGTGCAGCGCAGGGGCCAGCTGGCTGCACGTTCCCTTCTGCCTTGCAAAGGTGTAGGCGGACCTGGGCAGCTGCCCCAGGAGGGAGAGAGCAGCGCTGGGAACTGAGCCTTTTGCAGGGAACAGGCTGAGCAAGTAGCAAGGCTCAGGAGAGGGAGCTGGGCAAAGGACCCTCCTGCAGAGGAGGGGGTTGGGCAGAGAGTGGTGTCTGGGGGGCAGAGCGGGGCAGTGCCCCAATGAAACTGCTGCTGAGAGCCCCAAGGAAGGGGTGAGGGACATGGACAGGGGAAGGGTCTTTCCTATTATTGAGAAGTATAAGCCCCACACTCCTCCAGGAGCATTTCAGATTGTGTTCCACACAATGGTGCTCACACAAACACAGGCATAGAGAGGAGAGTCCCTCTGAGAGTTCAGAAAACACATTCTTGCTATCCAAAAGGACTTAAAAATAACAGGAAATCTCATGAATTTAAGCGAGTCTCACAGCTTCCTGGCGCCTGCATCCCAATTTTCCAAGTGGCTGGGTTGGAACCCCTATTATTTCTGGGTGGGCTTTAGGAATTCCATATAGATGTGAGACCATATTCTGTATTTGCCAATTTATTATTATTGGAAGCAGGATGGAGACAGACGAAGTGAGACCCATCTCGTACTCAATTACTTTACAATATAAAATAGACAACAGACAAACAAAGCAAAGAGTTTACTGTGGGAAATGGCCATAACATGTGAGCAAAATGCCCATCTGATTGCAGAGACACAGCATGGTAATTCTGTCTTTTTTAATGATTTGTGTAACTATTTGTTTTATGTTACACACGTAACATATGGAGGTACTGACTAGCTTGAAGTGGCGAGGGAAAGGGAATAGCAAAATAAAAGCAGGTAGAAAGGAGAAAGAAGAGATTGGAGAGAGGATGAGAACCACAATGGGCAAGAGAGTGAGGATAGGGAGATGAACGGTCCTGGAAGTAAGAGAGGAGCAGGAGAAAGGGGGTCCAGAGTCTCAGTTTCAGAGTTAAGTGACTGAGAATAGGAACCATGAAGATTCCTGTTTGCTGCTGCTGTTCTCCATAAGGAGAGGGCCAAAGGAAAGTAGAGCGCCAGGCCTCCTCCTACACAGGTGGGGGTGATAGAGACATGATCCCTCAGCTTCAGCTGTTGCTGGCTGCTTTGTGGAAGAAAATTAGAAGGTCTGGGGATTTCCGCAGTCTACCCCTGCAGGCTTCTCTCAGCTGCTCCAGCTGTGGAGAAGGTAGGGGGAAGCTGCTCAGGCTGGTGTCCGAAGAAACCCTTCTGTGTTCAGTCAGGGCTGGAAGGTTCTCTCTTACTCCCGGTGCCTTCTGCTGTAGTTGGTTGTGACTGCTTTGGGAAGGTGCCCTAGGGATTCCCATAGTCTAACACCTGCAAGCTCCTCCTGACCGACTGTTGTTGGGAGAATGGATGTTGCTAGGCATGGTGCTCCTAGGCATGGGGTCCCTCAGCTCTCCAGTTGCAGTGTGCATTAGCTCTAGAGGTAGTAGCTGGAGAGATGCTGAAGTTACCTCTCAAGTTGCTGGTGTTCTGCTAAACGTGCAGTGAAGGGAACCTAATTTATGCTAAAAATCATGCCTAGCTGCCACAGAAATTGTAATTGGTGCATCTATAGGAGCTCAGGGAGCTCTAACTGAACCAATGAAACCATAACGTACCATTCAGACTGAAATCAATCAATGCATCTTCATCTCATTATGAATAACATTTCCTTCTCTGTATTAAGCTTAAATGTCAGCGGGAGGAAGTAATAGGAGCATAAACAAAAGGACTCTGTGAGACTATTTCTACTGTATGTTTAGATTTGTAGGAGGTCGCTTGGCCTAAGGGAGCAGGGGAAGATTGTAGGTAGAAGTTCTACAATGAAGCAGAAGGAGGGAAGCTGTTCTGGATAATACCACTTTTCTTATTCTGAGAAAGTTCCTTGACCCATGTTAGAAGATAGCCATTCTTTCTGTGACTCTACATCAGAGGTTCTCAAGCTTTTTCTTTCTGGACTCCCCCCCCACGCTATAAAAACTCCATGGCCCACCTGTGCCACAACAACTGGTTTCTACAGATAAAAGCCAGGGGTGCTGTTAGGGGGTAGCAAGCAGGGCAATTGCCTGGGGCCCCATGCCACAAGGGCCCCTGCAAAGCCACATTGCTCAGGCTTCAGATTCAGTCTCAGGTGGTGGGGCTCAGGGCCCTACGCTTCAGCCCCATGCAGTGGGGTTTTGGCTGTCTACTCTGGGCTCCAGTGAGTCTAATGCTGGCCCTGCTTGGAGTCCCCCCTGAAACCTGCTCATGGCCCCATACTGGGCCTGGACCCCTGGATGAGAACCACTGCTCTACGTGATTGACTCTACTTGCTACTTCAGACTTTGAAGAAGCCTCCCAGCTTGAGATTCTGAGTGGTTGGTTTCTCTGCTGCTTACATTAATCAGTGAGTGAGAGGATGGCTTATGAGTAAGTGACACAGACATTAATGTGACATATTAAGTGACCATATCATTTCATCCATGTAACCCCAATCCTGATGCATGGCTACAACTTTCTCTCTTTTTCTCCTTGAGGCTATGGGACCTAGGTTCATCTATAAGGGTGCCTGGTGCCTCCTTCCAAGGGAACACCTTCTTGGGCAGTGAACACAGAGGACTTGTCCCTTGGGAAAATATTTAGCACGTAATTGATTAGAGAAGTGTCAGTTAGAGCACAAAAAATAAAATAGCTATCTCAATTTCCCGAGTAATAGAACAGTAACTGGGACGTTATTAGGTATGGGGAACTCACGAAAGGGAACAGTGGAAAAAGGGATCAGGATAATAAAAGACAAAACCAACAATATATAAACTCTACTCCTTCCAAATGTACAGCTTGTACAAACCACCCTGTGCTCTCTGCTACCAGTAGCCTGGCAAATACTGAGTTGAGGCTCAGTTTCTGATGTGTGGTGCAGCACTGAAGTCAGTGGCTGGCTTAAAACAAAATAGCAAAACAAATAAATAAATAGGGGTGTTCTTACAAAGTACCCACATCACGCATGGTAAGATTGTCCTTGAGACTGTGATCTGGATTCCAATGTGCAGTTAAGCTGTCTTTTGGTAGCCTGATTGTGACTCTTCCAAGTCTTCTGATTTTCTGGTCTCTGCTGAAGTGACACCGTTCAATGTCAAAGAAATCCCCAAAGGAGTGAGAATCTTCCCGTTGGTAGGAGTGTGGAGGGTAGAAGGGTTCTCCTTGGCTGTGATGCTTCTCTCCATGCTACATTGAAAACACAGCCAAAGCCAAAAATAAAACCAAACCCTTTGTTTCTGAGTCCTGTTTATGATTGATTCTGGTACTGTTGCTAGCCAGTTCTATCTATACCCTGGATCCTGTGCAATCTGGGAAACGGAGTCCTGAGCTTCTGCCACCGTTGCTGCTGTAGTCTTCTAGACACTCAGTGTGTAATTTCAGGAGCATCCTTTGCCCCAAAAGGGTTACATCCACATCAAAGGAAGTAGTTGCAAATAAGGACCTATGTACTCTGTGGCATATGGGACCGGTATTCTGAAGCTTTCTACAGCTAAATTCTGCAATAGCATTAGATTCATAGAAAACAAAAGAAAAACCTTCCAGAAAATGAATTGTTTTACTGAATTATACAGAACACCCTTGTTTTTATTCATTTTATGTTTAATGGAAAACAAACCTCTGAATATTTTCGTAACATCCTGCAGGCAGCTGACTAATTGTTAGTTTGCCACAGGATCCAGTATTGGTGCTGCAAAAATCAAGGAGCCTAAATTTATGGTCATTGTGCTATATCCCTTCTTTATGCTGGCTGTTGGGATGGGTGAAGGGCTCTGTCCTTGCTTCTTCTGTCAATTGGTAGGAAACAGCAATGGGAGGGAAAGGGACATAAGAACGGCCATATTGGGTCAGACCAAAGGTCCATCTAGCCCAGTATCCTATCTTCCGACAGTGACCAATGCCAGGTGCCCCACAGGGAATGATCAGAACAGGTAATCATCAAGTGATCCATCCCCAGTTGCCCATTCCCAGCTTCTGGCAAACAGAGGCTAGAGACACCATCCCTCCCTATCCTGGCTAATAGCCATTGATTGACCTAGCCTCCATGAATTTATCTAGTTCTTTTTTGAATCCTGTTCTAGTATTGGCCTTCACAACATCCTCTGGCAATGAGTTCCACTGGTTGACTGTGCATTGTGTGAACAAATACTCCCACTTATTTGTTTTAAACCTGCTGCCTATTACTTTCATTTGGTGACCCCAAGTGTTATGAGAAGGAGTAAATAAAACTTCCTTATTTACTTTCTCCACACCAGCCATGATTTTATAGACCTCTATCATATCCCCCATTAGTCGTCTCTTTTCCAAGCTGTAAAGTCCCAGTTTTATTAACCTCTCCTTATATGGCAGCTGTTCCATACCCATAATCCTTTTTGTTGCCCTTTTCTGGACCTTTTCCAATTCCAATATATCTTTTTTGAGATGGGGTGACCACATCTGCACGCAATATTCAAGATGTGGGAGTACCATGGATTTATAGAGAGGTAATATGATATTTTCTGTCTTATTATCTATCCCATTCTTAATGATGCCCAACATTCTGTTTGCTTTTCTGACTGCCGCTGCACATTGAGTGGATGTTTTCAGATGTTATCCACAGTGACTCCCAAGATCTCTTTCTTGAGTGGTAACAGCTAATTTAGACTCCATCATGTTATACATATAGCTGGGACTATGTTTTCCAATGTGGATTACTTTGCAATTATCAACATAGACTCTCATGTGCCATTTTGTTGCCCAGTCACCCAGTTTTGTGAGATACTTTTGTAGCTCTTACCAGTCTGCTTTGGACTTAATTATCTTGAGTAGTTTTGTATTACCTGCAAATTTTGCCACCTCATTGTTTACCCCCTTTCCCAGATCATTTATGAATATGTTGAATTGGACTGGTCCCAGTACAAACCCATGGAATACACCACTATTTACCTCTCTCCATTCTGAAAACTGACCATTTATTCCTAACCTTTGTTTCCTATCTTTTAACCAGTTACCATCTCATGAGAGGACCTTCCCTCTTATTCCATGACAGCTTACTTTGCATAAGAGCCTTTGGAGAGGGACCTTGTCAAAGGCTTTCTGAAAATCTAAGTACAATATATCCACTGGATCCTCCTTGTCCCCTTGTAGACCCCCTCAAAGAATTCTAATAGATTGGTGAGGCATGATTTCCCTTTACAAAAACCATGTTGACATAACAACGAATTATGTTCATTTACGTGTTTGACAATTTTGTTCTTTACAATAGTTTAAACCAGTTTGTCCACTACTGAAGTCAGCCTGTAATTGCCAAGACCACTTCTGGAGCCCTTTTTAAAAATTGGGGTCACATTAGCTATCTTCCAGTCATTTGATACAGAAGCTGATTTAAATGATAGGTTACAAAACACAGTTAGTAGTTATGCAGTTTCACGTTTGAGTTCCTTCAGAACTCTTGGGTGAATACTACCTGGTCCTGGTGACTTATTACTGTTTAGTTTACCAATTTGTTCCAAAACCTCCTCTAATGACACCTCAGTCTGGGACAGTTCCTTAGATTTGTCATCTAAAAAGAATGGCTCAGGTTTGGGACTCTCCCTCACATCCTCAGCTGTGAAGACCAATGCAAGAATTCATTTAGTTTCTCCACAATGGCCTTATCATCCTTTAATGCTTCTTTAGCATCTTGTTCATCCAGTGGCCCCACTAGTTGTTTAGCAGGCTTTCTGCTTCTGATGTATGTAAAAAAAAAAAATTGCTGTTACCTTTTGAATCTTTGGCTAGTTGTTCTTCAAATTCTTTTTTGACCTTCCTAATTATATTTGCCAGAGTTTATGCTCCTTTCTATTTTCCTCACTAGGATTTAATTTCCACTTTTTGAAGAATGCCTTTTCGTCACTCACTGCTGCTTTTACTTTTTGTTTAGCCACGGTGGCACTTTTTTGGTTCTCTTACTATGTTCTTTTAATTTGGGGTATACATTTAAGTTGAACCTCTATTATGGTGTCTTTAAAAATGTGGGATGGAAATAGGCAGTATTGACTTGTGGATGAGAAATGTGTGATCAGGAAAGATACTGTGAGGAAAGAGTTTGGGAGGCAGTTTGAGTGGGAGTAGGAATTACTTGACATTCATGGAGGAGAGCCTGGGGAGTTTCTGCGCAGCTTAGAAGATGGGGGCAGAGATGGTGGAGGAAAGAATGTGGTGGAAGGAAAAAGGGTGTGAAACCACTGTGGTTGAGATCAGGAGGGAGAACTGGACCAGATGCGGGAGGTGGAGGAGAGGACAAATGCTGTAGTAGCATATTTCAGCATCTTTTCTGAGACCGTGCTCAGACATTCACAGCCAATGTCTCTAACAGGGAAGAGATGATATAGAATATTATATTTTCTAGTACTGTAGCAAACCAGCCTAACTCTTTGTAAATCTGCAGTAATGAATAGGTTAAGTCTAAT
Organism: Trachemys scripta elegans; assembly: GCF_013100865.1. Classification (NCBI taxonomy): domain Eukaryota; kingdom Metazoa; phylum Chordata; order Testudines; family Emydidae; genus Trachemys; species Trachemys scripta. Next base: position 33,653,655 of record NC_048306.1, read on the forward strand.
AGTGTAGAGTTGTTGTGGGTTTTTTGGTTGTTGTATTCTACAAAGAAAATTATTTACTGTAAGATAATGACATGTTTACTTTTCAATTATACTGGTCTTTGGTAATATTCCCACTTATTCTGCATTTGCAGGGAACTAGCAGACTTTCTTCTTCCCATACATCTTGATGAAATATGGTATCCTGTTGGAATTCAGTACAGTTTCAATACCTTCATAACTTAATCGGAACATTTTCTTTTTGTTCCTTTGCCCTGATGCCCTTTAGGCTTATTTGCACAGAGAGACTATGGCTTCTGGCCAAGTTAAAATTGAGCTACAGAGTTCATTAATGCCTTGTAAATGTAACTTTTTAATGAACCTTCAGAAAATTAGCTCAGGTCAGCTCTAACCTTTTTTGAGTACAGCAGTGGTTTTCAATGCTGACCCCTGGGGGTCCACAGACTATATCCAAAGGGTCTGCTAAATGCTTTTCAGCCTGTGATCTGCGGATCCTTGAGAATCCACAAACTATTTTCTACAATTTCCAAAGGGGTCCGCACCTCCATTTGAAATTTTTTATGGGCCCGCAAATGAAAAAAGGTTGAAAACCACTGGACTAGTGGGAGGAAAGCTAGGTCTAAAAAGAAATAAGTGGGAACCTGACAGCTACTACTTTTAATTCCAGTTTTAACTCTTAGGTTCTCAGAGTACATCAGCCACCCACAAGTCATCAGATGCTTCCGTAAAATGGAGATAAATGTTACATCAGACTTAGGCCATTATTTATTCTGTGCTTTCTTGTTTATAAAATTGACAGTATGGGAGAAGGCATCTGGTTGTCTGGTATACAGGGCCGGCTCCAGGCACCAGCGCAGCAAGCAGGTGCTTGGGGCAGCCAACGGAGAGGAGCGGCACATCCAGCTCTTCAGCAGCAATTTGGTGGCGGGTCCCTCTTTCCTTCTCAGAGGGAAGGACCTGCCGCCGAATTGCCGCCGAATAACGATACAGCGGCGGTAGAGCTGCTGGCAAAGTGCAGCCGATCGCGGCTTTTTTTTTTTTTTTGGCCACTTGGGGCGGCAAAAACGCTGGAGCAAGCCCTGCTGGTATAGCTTCTCATTTTGCACGTATCCAGTCCAACTACACAGGTTAGGACTCACTAATAATTTATCCCTTCCCTCAAAGAATTGCATTTAATTAAATGACAGGTTTCAGAGTAGCAGCCGTGTTAGTCTGTATCCGCAAAAAGAACAGGAGTACTTGTGGCACCTTAGAGACTAACAAATTTATTAGAGCATAAGCTTTCGTGGACTACAGCCCACTTCTTCGGATGCATATCAAGTGGGCTGTAGTCCACAAAAGCTTATGCTCTAATAAATTTGTTAGTCTCTAAGGTGCCACAAGTACTCCTGTTCTATTTAATTAAATGGTGAACATACATTCACAGTGATTTTAATTTATTTTTTGAAGGTCGAGTAGCACACATTTTTTTGCACTTGTCAGATTCTTAGAGTGAAGTGGCTGTTAAAACAACAGTGGTGACACTCAGCATCATCCATTAAACATTACAAGAATTGTTTTATAACTCTGCAGTATCGTGCCACTTGCATTTCCCTAGAAATGGGCTCTTGGTTGCTAAAACCAAGATGCAATAGTCCTCAAACTGGGACAGTAATTATTTTAAATAACACCTGATATAGGATGCTTACTTCTGCAAAAGGCAAGCTAGAAGATTGTCAAGTATAGAATTCATACTATGGTTGAACAATAAAATCAAAATCCTGACCACTTGTTTCCCTTGCCACTTCTTGAAAGAGAAAGGATGCTAGCCTTGGCTTCCTGTTCTATGCCCTTTCTAAACCTAGTTTTACTCATGAGATGGTAGTATATGAGTGGTGGCTGGAGCAATGATCACATTTCTCTTACTATACCTAGTTCACCAAGTGTGGTTTGAGGATTGATTTGTTAATGTTTGAAAGTCACTCAGCAAGGTATAAAGTGTTGGTGTATGCATGCAATTTTTTCAAAAGTTACATCCTCAGTGCTTGATCCAAAGTGCACTGAAGTCAATGGTAGTCTTTCCAGTAACTTTTATGGATTTTTGCTCAAGGTCCTCATTTATTATGAAAAAAATAACTTATCTTAAAGAGTTTTACCCAGTTCCTCTTCCTGATCTCAGTCCCGCTCTTCATTTGTTTCCAAGCATCTTCCTGTTCCCCCTCCTGCCTCTTTCTGTAGTATTCAAGTTATCACTGATTTTGAAGTTTCTAGAGACTGGAAAACTGATCTGGAAATTTTATGAAAACACATTTCCTTACCAGATTTGTGGAATTTTCATTTCAGATCATAGCTGGCAATACCCTATGAAAAGAACAGCCTTTCTTTACAGTATTTGAGCAGTTCTGTTGCGTCTCCTGGACAGAAACTGGAAGTGGAAAACCATTTATCTAACATTTCCAAACCTCATTAAAAGGCTTTTTGGAATTTGATATTAAAAATGGACAAAATGTTTGGAAGGGTTCTTATTTTATCCAAACTAGTTAATAAATATTTTAAGTATTTGTACAGCACCTAACACAATGTGTTTCTCATGAGGTTTGCCCTTAGGTAGTGCCACAGTAGAAATATTTACTACTACTACTAATTAATAATATATACAAATGTGTGTTGTTTATGCTGCTTAAAAGTAGAATAGAGTTACTTATACTTGTGTATATATGAAAAAACATAGCTTTCCCTCACAGAATATAAAACAAATATGCCCATTTTAATTGGATTTGATTCACACTAAATCTGGTATTTTTCCCCTCAGAAAAAAATCTATTCATTGTCATATTTAAACACTGAATCATGTTCAGTTGCCATAACATCAGCCAACACTGCAGGCAAATTACAGGGATGTGTAATTGTACAGCAGGGGTCAGCAACCTTTGGCTCGCGGCTCGCCTTGGTAAGCACCTTGAAGGGCCGGGCTGGTTTGTTTACCTGCCGCATTCGCAGGTTTGGCCGATTGCGGATCCCACTGGCCGCAGTTTGTCGTCCCAGGCCGATGGGGGCTGCGGGAAGCGGTGCGGGCTGAGGGATGTGCTCGCCACCACTTCCCGCCAAAGGTTGCCTACCCCTGTTGTACAGTTTTAAAACAAGATGCCCCCACACACATGCAGCCATTATATAACCTACCATAATTAAATTCTCTGTTTATTTCAATGGTCATTTGAACTCAGCACTCTCAGTTATCAATACAAAGAGAAGATAGCTGAGGTAGCCTACAAACTATGTATTTTTGACATCCTTCATTTTAATCAGATACTTAAAATATATATTATGATAGACAGCAAATCTTTTGGCTGATCACATTTCTGTGTGTCTAGGTATTTATACTGCACTCCTCGCCATGATCTGAGGCACTTAGATATGACACTTTTGTGATTCATTATGACATGTCATTAGGCTCTCCCATAACATGGCATGTCAGAGTGTAAACTTTCACAGCTACCAAAATAAAGATACTATAATAAAACCTGGCCCTTAATAGTGCCTTTTGTCAGAGGATGGTACTGAACTTCACAAAAGTGTATATTATCCCCCTTTTACAGATGGAGAAACAGACAAGGAGCAGGTATGTGACTTGTCCATAGTTACGCCATGAGTCTCTAATAAAACTCAGGTTTCTTGAGGCCCAATCCTGTGCTCTAACCATTGGATCATGCTGTTTCCCTCTTTGGAGTAATTTATGGGTTTATGAACCATCTCTGTCTTTAGCAGGACTGCTAAATTTGATTGCTGTCTTGAACAACACTACAGCAGGTAAAATTTCGTAGGAAAGTCCAAAACAGGAATCTTGTACAGAGGAACATATACAATGAGAAAATACACAGCTTCTATTGAGAGAACTACTGTTAATTAAGTGTATACTAGTCTGAATGTTGTAATAGCATACGCCTGGGATACACCTTTTATCAATTATTATTGTATATCAGCCTCTGTGTGAGGGTAGCTATATTTATTTGACCATTTATCTAGAAGATTTATTTAATGCTTCCAGCCAACATTCAGTTTAGTTCTTCTAGTTTTATTGAAAAATCTGAGTCAATGCCTTTCAGGAAGTCAGATGATGTCTTACTATTTACCAAATCTATTATTCTGCAGTATATAGCAAGACACTGCCAAAAATAGGTAATGACCACTTTAGTGTTAAGAAAAGTGTGCTGTTTGCTATTTATCTTAAGACCAATTATATGTGTGGGTAGGTATGATATACTCACACAAGACTTTAATAATGACTCTCTGGTAGTTGAAATGGCACCTCAATCCCTATACTCATAAAGTCCAAAACATTTATGAGCAGAGATGAGCAATTATACACATTAGCAAGTTTGCAAAGTGGTTTGGAAATATCCAGTAATTTAACTTGGGAATATGAAGAGTCAGCAAATATAATTCTTCAAGGGTTCCTTTAAGCCACCTGATTGTAAAGACTTTTGATTTGGGGTCAGTCTTGCCACTTCTTTAGAATTCTCAGAGTTTAAGGGTCAATGAGCTATTAAGCAGCACATTCTTCTAAGCTCCTATTATAAAGAGCTTTAAGGAAAGGCGAAGGCAATCAGCCCAAAGCACGAAAGAAACCTCAATAGCACAGTGTTTAAAAAGTAGATGTTTTGGGGGAGCTTTCTGTTTGATTTTTTGTTTTGATAAGCCACACTTAAATTAATTGCAGTTGCTTTGTGGATAACAGATGTTATATTCATGGTACACCTCTACCCCGATATAATGGTGTCCTTGGGAGCCAAAAAATATTACCGCATTATAGGTGAAACTGCCTTATATTGAACTTGCTTTGATCTGCTGGAGCATGCAGCCCCGCCCCCGTGGAGCGCTGCTTTACCGCGTTATATCCAAATTTGTGTTATATCAGGTTGCGTTATATCGGGGTAGAAGTGTACATCCTTGATTGCCAAAATAAATGAGACGTGGCAATGTGGTCTAGTGGACAGGACACTGAACTTGAAATCAGGAGTCTGGTTTCTATTCCAGATTTTGCCACTGGCTTGTGGTTTGATGATGGGCAGGCCACCTCGTTTCTCTGTGCCTCAGTTTCCCCATCTGTAAACACTTTGAGATGTTTAGATGAAAATTGCTGTATCAGAGCTATCTATTAATTTTATATCTAATGTTCTAAAAGGGCTTTCAAGAAAGGCTGAAAAAGTGCTGCTGTTCAATTCAACAAAGCATTCGATGCAATCTTGTTGGGATTCCTCACTACATTACTACTGCGTGAAAACCGGGTTATGTACTGAGTCAAAAAAAGACCTATCCCAGTGACCTCTGGAAGAGTGGACAATTCTGGTTGATGATCATTGTCTGAATTGTATGCATATGTCTTGTAATTTGTACCTTACAATAGAAAATGAGTGTTAATATGAATATGTTGGCTGAGCAGATAACCTGACACAATTTTTTTTCTCCCTTCAAAAGCACACAAAAGAGATGGGAAGACCCCAGAGCCCTTTGAAAGAGACAAGCCTGGAATCATGGACTCAGCCCCAGGTTGGTAGGAACCACATTATTGATAAGTTTCTCTGTTTGCCTTCCTTCCCCAATAATACAGTAGTGTTCGTTTCTGTGAGTCTTAACAGTATCAATTTGAGTCTCCAAAGAAGCACTTGCGTCTGATGAAGTGCGCATTCACCCACAAAAGCTTATGCTCCAATACTTCTGTTAGTCTTAAGGGTGCCACAGGGACCCTCTGTTGCTCTTTACAAAGAAGCACTGTAATGGTTAGCTCTCTGGTCTGTAGCATCACGTGACATTTGCTTTAGGTTCTTCTATGAGAGTCCCATGGTTAATGTGGCTGTTAGTGCTATGTTATCTGGCTAAGCCCTCTTAAGGTCTGCTTCCTTTTTCTCACCCCCCCCCTCCGCCGCCGCACGTTTCATACCCTAGAAAAAATGTAAGGATTTCAGCTCATGTCATTCATGGATTTTTTACCTGACACACATCATTATAATGGGGGTTGAAATAAACCAGTGACAAAACAGAAATTTAAAATTAAATCAGTATCCAAATGGTGTCTTAGGAAATTATGAACAGCTCATTAACTTCTGGGATAGAATTCTATTTAAGCCTACAGAATGACAGCTTAAAGTGAAGGCTCATGAATTTGACATATTAAATCTTAAGGTCCAACAGTTTGACCCACCAGAAAAGATGTGGTGCTTATTCAGATCAGAAGACAGGGAGATGGATGAACGGGAATATTGATATGCAACATTTACCTTCAGGAACACACAATACTTTATAGGATCCTATTTTGACATATTTACTTTGGCAAATCATTTATTACTAATTTGTGTATTATGCTAAATTTAGGAATTTAGAGCCATTTCCTTTATTTGTCTCTTACATTAGGGTTACCATATTTTAATTTAAAAAAAGGAGGACACTCCACGGGGCCCCGGCCGCGCCCAACTCTGCCCCTTCCCCAAAGTCCCCGCCCCAACTCTGCCCCCTCCCCTGAACGCTCCGCCCCCTGCTCCTCCCCCTCCCCTGCTTCCCACGAATCAAATGTTCACGGGAAGCCTGAAACAGGGAGGCAGCAGGTAAGCTGGGGCTGGGGTGCGGCGCGGTGCAGCGCGGCATGGCCCAGTCCGGCCCCACCGGCTGAGCGGCTCCCTCTGGCGGCCGGCCGGCCCAGGCCAAGAGGCTCTGGCCCCGGTGTCTCCCGCCTGGCTCGGCTCGGGCCCTGGGGCGCCGGCCCCAGCCCCCAGCCCCTCCCTCCCTATTTTCCCAGACATGTCTGGCTTTTTGGGATTTCCTCCCAGACGGGGATTTGAGGCCCAAAAAGCTGGACATGTCTGGGAAAATCCGGACGTATGTTAACCCTACTTACATATCAGCCCTGCCTTCATATATGTATAAATACTGGAGGGTGAGTGAAGAGGACTGACCCACTGTAATTACAGTCCTCTTGTCCACCTGGTAATGTCTGCCTATATTTAGAGTTCTGCCTGATGTTTTACACTGCTAGCACTCCTCTCAAGCAGCTCTGCCTGCAATTATGGCCTGATTTTAAAAATGAATTATGTATTGGAGCCCATGACATTTTCCAATCTATTTACTGCAAGTGAATCCAGAAAATCCAACATAGGAACTCACAATTGGAACTGAAAACCCACTTGTGTGCTCTCAATCTCTAGTTTGTGTGAACTGTTGCAGTAAGTGAATGTTTACATGAGGCATGATGCTGACTGTTCATGCACCTCTGGGTTTGCTCTTTGAAAATCAGCATCTCATTATCTGAATACTTGATTGAGGTCTGATGGACATGGGATTGAATTACTGCTGATTTTGAATGATATGCTCTTGAACTGTGCTTGCATATATACAGATATCCCTGTTGCTAGGTAAAACATGTGCATGTGAAATGAAAGTAAAAGTCTTGAATCATTAGCTCCCAAAGCACAGGCCTCTAGGCCTCTAGGCTAAAGGAATAGTTACTAACAATAAGGATGACCTTTATCAGGGGGCAGTTGTATACACACACCAGCCAGTATGTTGCATTCACTCATGCTGCAAGGGATTTTTTAACGTATTATGTTTGCCATTCTATATCCACCTATCTCAGATTAGAAATAAATTCTTACTTTACTTCATATTTGCTTGTGTGACTGAATAGCTTTAAAAATGTAATGTTTTGGGCACTCTTCGTACTTAGTTATTTAGAAAAAAACCTAAACCAGATACAATTTTTATGAGTTTTTTTGTTTGGATGGAAGAAATGTGATCAACAAAACGTAAAACACTGAGGCCATTATCGTAGCAGAAAATTAAATTAGTTGTTAATTCTTTCATGGATGTAATTCAGGCTACTGCAAATCCCTCCTTAGACATTTTATATAAAGTGAGTGAAAATTCATGGTACGGATAAAGGCTTCGTCTGTTTTATGAGCAACGGGCAAATGGTACAAATGGTGCCCATAAAGCAAATTGGTTCCCAACTCTAAAAGCAAGCAGAATATGCATAAAATCTAGTGGGAAGCACCATAGGAAGAAGCAACTGCTATTTATGGGAATATGATATTTACATGGATGAATGAGTGCCCCTTTTCTAAAAAGGACACTCAACAGTTCTCTTGGAATTCATAGAAAAATTCACTAAGTTATTTGGATTATTTATTGAGAATTCAAAGTCAGCCACTTAGTAGCAGGTTGCATTTTATCAACAAAAGGAAATAAACCCTACAGCCTGTAGCACATCTTCAGTGTTCAGGGGCTAATCTGGTCACGTGCACAATCACTGAAGCAAAGACTACCACATGTGTTTCCCGATGACAGGAAGCAGAGACACAGGCCGATATTGGTGTTTGGACAATAACGTACGAGACTCTGGCATGCTAACTAGTTATGCAACCCCCGAGCGGTCGGCGTCCAACTTCTTAGAGGGACAAGTGGCGTTCAGCCACCCGAGATTGCATATAGAGTGTAGCTTTAAGACAAAATAAGTGTTCTTGTGAGGGTGTTTCTTTATTTCCAGTTCCATTGTGGTTTTGGTCCTCCAAAACAAATTCCAGCCAATTATAGCAGTTATAAATAGACTCATGAGCCAGACAGTTTGAAATTCAATTGTCCTCTTCCAGGAAAACTGAATCCCAGCAAGCTTTCTCAGTGACACTTCATTGCACAGGTGGGAAAAGGGAGTCCTGTCAAAGCTATGGATTTGTGAGTCCGAATGCATTGTCAAAATCCTTTACCTCCACTATGACCCCTAATTAATTCAAACAGTTCTCTGTTGCTCTCACTATGAACCCAGTGATTTGAAATTGAACTTTCCTGTGTGGAACATAAAACATATGACAACATTAGAGGATGATTATATATAGTTCTTTGGTAAATTTTAGACAAGATTATTGCAGAGGAAGAGAGCGCCAGGAAAAAGGTACATTATAGTAGCTGCCAAGATGAGCTTGTCATCAGTTTATACACTGTTTTGAAATGTTAAATACCTGTATTGTTGTGGTTACGTTTTCTTGCTTCACTGCCTGATTAAACATTTGGCTGATAAACTGTGTCAAGGTTGTTCAAAACTGCGTCAGCTGCAGTTAAGAATACATGCAAATAGCCTAGTTTTCTGATGGTCAGCTAGACATACAGCAATTTAAAGTCAAACTAAGCTCTAGTGTTGGGTACTCCCATTTATAGTGTTTTACGTCAGTGTCATGGATTAAGAGATCAAGGGGGAGGGAGAATTAACTTAGAGCAAGAAAGAAGAATGCTAAGGGTAGAGATCCAGTTTAATAGGATAAGTTATGGGAATAATGCCTGGAGTTGGCTAGGTAAATTCTGCAGCAGTGGGCACTTGCCAGCTTTTGCCAGTAAGGCCATTAGGGTATATCTACCATCACTTCAATTTCAGAATTTATTTGTGCATTATTAAACTTTCCTCTGTTCACACCCTTTGCACTGTCCCCACTCTATATCTAAAGTACCCAAGGAATTTCAGAGATGGTTGGCAGCATTACATGAGAGGAGGGAAATGAATGGCAGTTGAATCTTTTTATTTATTACTTTTTAAGCACTTATCCTAACAACTCTAGGCACTTTATACCTTTAAAATGTAAGCAAAGGCAAAGAACAAAGATTTATCTGGTCAAAGTCCAGGCTAACAAATATAGCATATAACCACTCTTAATGACCACTCCGTATCCCTCAGCCCATATTCTCAACCAAAACCCAGAAAATGATGACCCTGGAGGTCAACAACATCCCCTTCTCACAAAACACTTTAAAAAAAAAAAGGACCTTTCTTCAGAAGGGTTAAATGTGCAATGATTAAAATCTCACTTATAATTATTCCCAGCTGGCGTGTACATCATTGTGTGTTTTATAGACCTGGTAGTACAAGGTACGGGATGTTGGTTATTTATGACCACCTGATGCTGCTGAATGGCAGGTGCAATGAAATACATAGGGATAATTTTATCGAGCAAGTATGACCCTTTCTCTTTACAAAGCAAAATAAGAGAACTGTGTTTCTTTTTTTTTTTTTTTAGTGAGCAGAATGTTTTAACAGAAAGGGGAAAAAAACCCACACTCTCACTGCAAGCCTAATTACGAGTGATGGAGTGTAGTATTTTTCTACACAGTTTTAAAGAATCACTTTTTAATCTTGGAACAGTGGATAACAACATCACTAATCCAATATTTTAACAGTAAATACATTTGATGATGGGAATTGCTACACTAATCTTATATCCCGCCACAGTACAGTTAAGAAATCCCCAGGGGTTTTACTAATCAGTTTTCATAAAGTAAATCAACTTGTGTAATTCTTATGCACTCTCAATGGCCTGTAACCGCAGACGGCGCTAGGCACAGAATTTTTGTCTTTTCCGTAAGTGTTTTGCACCCTAACCAGAAGCCAAGCCATCCCTCTCATGTTAAAACACACAGGGCAGGGTTTTTGGAGGGAAAATCTCTGAATATTCTTTCAGGGAGTTTGTCTCTCGTTGTGCTCTTGAGGGCTGGAGTTGGCTCCTCTTCTCCCTTCCCCCATTGTAGAAGGGGCCAATGCTGTGGATGTTGTGAAACCCCCATTTATGGACAGGTGGGGAGATCTGCTATGCTACAAAGTTCAGCACACAGCAAAAGACAAATATATCTCCCAAATTGAAAATATGAACCCTACTATTACTGTTAGATTACATATTGGAGGCATTTAATATTGATATATCAGCTCAATGGACCTCCATACCCTATCTGTGCACATAAGAACCTCTTTCTTTGCTCTGTATATGAGTTCAGGCCCTGGACTTACTAGGTGATGAAACATTAGAGAATGTGGTTCATGAAGTTCAGCATGGAACAGTCATTGTTATTTTGCAAAACCATCAAAATTTAAATAATTAGAACTTGTATCTTAGAATCATAGGACTGGAAGGGACCTCAAGAGGTCACCTAGCCCAGTCCCCTGCACTCATGGCAGGACTGTGTATTATCTAGATCACTCCTGACAGGTGTTTGTCTAACTTGCTCTTAAAAATCTTCAATGATGGAGATTCCATGATCTCCCTAGTCAATTTATTCCAGTGCTTAATCACTGTCACAGTTAGGATTTTTTTCCTAAGGTACAACCTAAACCTCACTTGCTTCAATTTAAGCCCATTGCTTCTTGTCCTATCCTCAGAGGTTAAGAAGAACAATTTTTCTCCCTCCTCCTTGTAACACCTTTTATGTACTTGAAAACTGCTCTCATGTCCCCTCTCAGTCTTCTTTTTTCCAGGCTAACCAAGCCCAATTTTTTTCAATCTTCCCTCATAGGTCACGTTTTCTAGACCTTTAATCATTTTTGTTGCTCTTCTCTGGACTTTCTCCAATTTGTCTATATCTTTCCTGAAATGCGGCTCCCAGAAATGGACACAATACTCCAGTTGAGGCCTAATCAGCACGGAGTAGCACAGAAGAACTATTTCTCTACATAAGTGGGAATGAAAACATCTTTATTTTAATGAAAAGCCTAATAACAACTGTACACAGTAAAATAGAAGATAATAATGGAAACTCTGATAGACATTTTTTTCTGGTGCTAACTAACGTGACTATAAAATGTGTGTGGTAGCTGGCCATCCACAAAGGCAAAAACCCAATCTCTTCTTCCAGGTGCCAGACACAGTTTCCGTTTTTAGTTGCAACTCCAGGTAATAGTAAAGAACCTGTACTAGCTATGTTTAATGCTAATCTTAATATAAAAATCTTTTATCTGAAAAATCAAGCTATGGACCTGCAGGATGGGTTGGGAGGACTAATTAATTATTAATTATAACTTTGTCGAGTCTAGAAACTGAAATGATCAGTTTCCAGTCTTTAGAACAATAACAAAAATGTTCAGAGTAGTTTTCAGATAAATGGAAGCCACTTTGCACTGTAAATACTGATACAGACAATATCACCTAATTTTATACTGCAGATATATGAGACACCTAATGCCAGTCAGTTGTCAATCTGAAAAGGCTAACGAAATAAGATTTCTGTGGATGAATGTTCAGATAAATAAATAGCACTTTCTCATTCCTTTTAAAAAGCTATTTAGAAAAAATCAATCAAATAAATAAAATAAAATGAATCAATAAATAAAAAATATCTGTAGGGAGTCAGTTACAGAGCTGTAAAATGCAACATTTCCTAACTTAATTTGTGTGTTCCTTTGCATTAATTGCAGGAGATTGTGGTGCCACTTACCTCATTCTAACTAAAGGGTAGTTGTTGGCAGTTTATTAGGTAACTAATATAGTTAAATATTATTATATATTGTCATTGGGAGATTTAGTTATTTGGAAAAGGAAGTTAATTTTCTAGCTTAAATCTGGAAAAGCCAAAAAAATCAGAGTCAAAAGTGAAACTATCCTCCTGTCCCTAACTCCCGTAAATGGTACGGTCACTTTAAGTGGGGCCTTGGAATATGATGGTTGAGTTTAGATGTACTGTAGAGTGCATGCTACATACTGAAATGTCTATGCTTAGTTAACTTGGCTAAGGATGGATTTTCATCCTTAACAATTATTTTTTTTTGGTCTGTTTTGAATCTAAATTAAAGCCTTTGTAAATGAATGCAGTTTTAGTTTCGGTAATTAAAATGAAGGCCCACACATAGAAAGAGCATGGCTGTTTGGGTAGGTCGCCCTCCATAATTATTTGTGTTTTTTTGTTATTGATCTACTGACATCTTAGTTCAGGCTTGAGTCTCCAGATAATTATAACTTAAAATGAGCTGCATGCCTTGATGAGCAACCACTCCAGAAATACAGTTAGTTGCAACATAAGAGGTTTCTCTGAGGCCTTAGTATTGCTGTTGCATACAGGCACTAAAAATTGGTCAATTGAGTGGGTCTCGAGCAGCATCAGCAAAAGAATCAGCAACAAAGAATCAGCAAAAAAAAAAAAAAAAAGGTCATGAAATCAGGAGTCTTCTGTGAGCACTTAACTCCTTATTGATTTCAGCAGGGGAGGCCATTACGAAGAAAAAATCCCATTTTGGTTCAAGTTTATCTATCAGTTTCTCAGACCAGCACATAATTATATGATAAAAACTGTCCCATTTCAGCTAAGCCACAATTCTATTATCAGCTGTTAAGAGCTAATTAAAATAAATGAGTGTTTCATAGACAAAGATTCCAGTGAGTTTGCCTCTGGTACGTCAGCACTGGCAATTATTAGACCTTTTTTCCAATTGTCTTGATACAACGGGTGATATAAATTAAAGCAAAGCATTTTTAAGGGAGGGAGTAAGTCCGAAGATTGAACAGCTGCTCTTTTGCCCAGCCATTAACTTCATTCCCACTTCTCCCAGGGTTATGGGAAGGTCCATGTTAGACTTCAGTACATAATTGTTTGCAGTGTTGTTGTAGCTATGTTGGTCCCAGGACATTAGAGATACAAGGTGGGTGAGGTAATATCTTTTATTGGGGCACTTCTGTTGGTGAAAGAGACAAGGTTTTGAGCTACACAGAGCTCTTCTTCAGGTCTGGGAGAAGAGCTCTGTGTAGCTCAAAAGCTTGTCTCTTTCTCAATCAGAAATTGGTCCAGTAAAAGATGTTACCTCACCCACAGTGTCTCTTTTGTACAGTGTCATGTGTAGCCCAACCATGTGAAGGAGAATGTGTCAGTGTAACACTGTTCAGGGTTAAGCAAGGTGTCCGGGGGTGAATCACCACCATTTACTCACCGTGGGGTGCCCATTTGGGGAAACTGTCCACAATTACCAGATGCTGGCAACACAAATGCACCTCTCGGAGCTCTGCGAGCCCCAACTTTCCCTTTGCAGACTAGCAGTTATCTCACCACACTGTGTTACACGCGAGTGCCCAGTTCCTTATCTTCTGGACACCTGCCATGTACACCGACCCACTGGCTCCATGGAAGCAGTGCACCTCTGGTTACTGGCTTCACCTCCATTCAGCGCTCTCTGTTTAACAAGGCACTTAGATGTATCTATAGTAAAACCAAATTGAAATTTATTTGGGAGCTTGAAATAAAGATTTAAATAAAAGCAAGTATAAGCATTTGGAAACATAAGGTTACAGATAAAAAATATAAAATGCAATCTATGCCTATACTTATTAACAAGTTATTTTCCTCTCTAATAAGATATTTCTCACCCAGTGGTCAGTCCTTACAGCGCTAGTCCAGTCAAGAAAGCTAGCATTCTCATGAACACTTCTTCTGCCAGAGTGTCTCCTCTGTAATGGTTAACATCTTGTGTCCTTTCTTCTTCTCTGGTACAGTTACAGACTATTGTCTCTTAGCCCAGGCAGTCTCCAAGTTATAGGCTTCTCTTGGGGTTCTCTTGTCTTTGTAAACACTCAAGCCTGTGTCTTGTCCAGACAGTAAGCATAGAGCTTGGGCTGGCTCCACGGTTATGGACTGTCTCAGTGTTGATTGAGTCAGCCCTGAGATTCCCCCGCCTCAGGTATGTTTCATTTCCAGCAGTCTTGGAATGCAGTATGCTACATGTTACATAACTAATATTGTTTCCTGTACAAGCATCTCACAGTAACCATGACAATCATTAATTTGTAGCTTTTGGCAGAGACCATATATGGCCGATTTTGGTAAAATACTGATAAGATGGTTGGACACAGGGTGATATAACTGGGCACGTCTATGTCACCATCAGGTTTACGTCTGTATCTCAATAGACAGCCACTTGTACATGTATCTGTGCCAAATTGTTCTGTTTACTTTCAACGTCCAAATGTCAAAGCTGCCAAGTCCGGAAAATTGGAAAACTATAAAGGTTTTTGTCCCTTGGCCCTTTAAATATTTAATCTTTTTTAATTTCGTGTGCTCTGACTTTTGAAGAACATCTCTTGCCACAGCAGCTGTGTTGTCTGCTAAATCAGATTGGTGCACACTGCTGAGCATTTTCTTCCTGTTCCTTACTTTGCATCTAATATGTCGTTGGTTTTATTACAGCGTAAATGGGGAATGAACTGCTAGCTGCAGAAGAGCTCCCCAGCAACCATAGCATTACCTGGGAAATTTCTGGTCTGGCCAGAATCCTCCTGGTTAATGCAGAAAGTGCATACACAGGCTGTCTCAAAATGTGTTCTGTCAACATATTCCTTGTTGCAGATGTAACAGGGAAGCAGGATGCTTTGCTGAGCAAAGAGCATTCTTCTAGCCATTCTTTGGTGCATATTGAATTGAGGAAAATATAACGTTCTGTGGTATGATCAGTGTTGAGCCAGATTACTAAAGGCATTTAGACACCTAAATATTCAGGTAGATATTCAGTGGTATTTGCAAAGGTGCATAACTCCCTTTGATTTCACTGGCCTGTTGTGGTTTATCCATGCCTCAACAGTACTGTCTAATTTCTTCAAGGACACAAAGCTTACTCTCCGCCTAGGTACTCATAATGGATCCCATGACTGCACCCCACAAACATTTTTGAATTTATTCTGACAGCAACCCTGTTTGGTCGGGAAACATTAACAATCCCATTACGTGACAGATGTGGAGCTGTGGCACAAAGACTTGAATTCATTTGCACAAAACCATCCATCCTTACTAACTGTGAGGTATGTCTATGCTGCTGTCAGAGGTGTGATTGTAGCTCATGTAGTTTAGCTAGCATGTCTATGAATAGCAGTGAAGATGCGGCAGCATGGGCTGTACAAACCCATCTAGAACTCTAGGGGTGTACTCTGCTCCTAGCCTGCACTGCACCACCTTGTCTTCACAGCTATTTTTAGCTGTGTGCTAGCCAGATTAAAGCTAGTGCAGGCAGCATTAGCTGCAATCACACTTCCGATTGCAGTGTAGATGAGTTGTGCTTAGTATGCACAAGTTTTAAAATAGTGAATATAAAAATAGTTATAATTAACATATGTGTTTATCTTGCCATTGTCCAGTTCAATGTTAAAGAGCTGTTAAATGTAATATCTAGCGTAAAATGATGAAAACTTTATGTGCATGGGAAACGCACACATAGGCTGCTGAATAAACCAACTGACTGAAATATCTGTACATATCAGGGTACAGGGGATAGTCTGCTTCAGAGAGTGTAAGCAAATTCATGTTTTCAGACCTCATTTGGAAGCTTAAAAACAATATCTGTCTTCTGGGTGGAAGGGCTCTGAGAGAGGGTAGCCTGAGTGAGGGGAATATGGGAAGTTCAGAAATGTTGGTCTGTGAAAAGATCAGCAAAATGAATACTATTTTTGTCTGTCATCAATGCGTATGGGTCCCCCATCACTATAATATCTGAGTGGCTCATCATCTTTAATGTATTTATCCCTACAACATCCCTGCCCGGTGTGTTTATCCTTATTGTACAGATGGGGAACTGAGGCAAATAGAGGCTAGTGACTTGCCCCAGGACACTCAGGAACGTCTGTGGCAGAGCAGGGCGTTGAACCCAGCTCTCCCAATTCCTAGGCTCATGTCTAATACTGGACCATCCTTCCTCTATCCTTCCTCAGTCAATTGTTTGTTTTTTAACTCCCCTGTCCTTCTCTCCCAATTCATGATGCTTGTGAACCTTTCTACCACTCCTGTTCAGATTTTTTTGTATGATTTGATTTCGTTAGGTTTAAAATAAAAATAGCAATCCTGCTATATCATGCCCACCTATTCCACTTGCCTATTAAATTGTTTCTTGTTGGATAGGCAGTGTGAAATAGTAAGCAAAACTGTTAGAGCACATTGTCACTGAGTTTTACAGCTGCTCAGCTGAGTCACCTCAGTGCTGTTCACAGGTATGATGCTTGTAAAACAAGGGGCATGAAGTGGATTAAAAAATGCCAAAAGAATGAGTTTGCCTTCAGGTCCAGAAGTACCAGCTACATGACCTGTATTTGCTGAGACAAGACAGTGAATACATTTAGCTACACCACAGTATTGTAACAAGAAGAAAAGTATAGCAAGACTCTGAATTCTTCATTTCACCTAGTAGTATGTAAATTGTTCACAATGAGCATGATCCTGCCTGAGATCAGTGAGAGCTTTGCTATTGACCCCAGTGGAAGTAGAATCAAACCAAAGATTTATTAACCATTGACTATGAAGGGTTCAGAAGTACATGGTTAATAACTAGCCATCATTCACAACTGAGGCCAGGATATGACCCCCACCACACTGAACAATCAATGACATAAATCTGTTTTGTCTCTGGCCAGTATGGTGTAAAAAACATTCTCTTAGCTCAGTGAATGATGATAAGTGTGAGTTCTTGACCCACTTGTTGAATGATTTTTTTCTAAGACCATCTAGTCCCATCTTTGATACTGACTCTCTTGGAGGCCTGAGCCATATTACTTAAACTCTCTATCAATTCCTCACCTGGAAAATTGGTTACCTATCCTAGCTGTAAATTAGTTAATGTATATCAGGTGCTCTGAAGATGAAGTGGGCAACATACATACTTAATATTAAGACACTTAAAAAAAGATTTAAAGGACACTGCCAAGTTTGTTTGTTTTTTAAGAGATGCAAACATTTTTTGTTAAAAACAAACAACTCAGGAGCTGTTGGGGAAAGGGTGTCTGTATACAGACTTCATATCAATGTGCAGAGATTTAGCTCTTGTGTTTTCCTTTTCTGTTAATGAGAGTAATACAATAAATTAGTGAGCTGGATATTCATCCCTTAATATCATTTGTAGTAGGATATGGCTGTATGGAAGTTTCTCCTTCACAAGTCTCTCTTTTTCCAACCCTCTCAGGCACAAATCAAAATTCTATACTACGGCATTGATTTCTAGGGAAACCAATCACAATATCAGAATGAAGGATTAAGACTTTATTGCATGGATAGCGCAAAGAAAATGAATGTTGGGAGGGGAATATTTTGGTTAAATGTACAGTATATAGATAATTTTGACAATAACTGTTACTTACTTACAAAGGAAATTATCATAACTGCCTTAAAATGCAAATTTTGCTTTTTATGTTCTAATACACTTTTCTTTAAGAACAGGTATTTCTTAGGAAACATAATTAGCACCTGCGGAATATGCATTTCACGCCAAAACAAAGCAGCTACATTTTTTGTGCCATCTGTCCCATTCTGTGAGATTTGCTGAAGGGAAAGGTAGTTTTCTGTGCAGTATTGTTCTTTAGATACATGAACTCATTAATTTGTTTTGGTTTATAGTGTGTTATTTTCCCCCTTTAATAATTTTGAAGTGCCCTTTTTACAAAACAGATCTAGCTGATTTAACTACCAAGGGGATTTGAACAGCTTTCATGGTGAAGGACAAACACATTAAGAAAACAAATACACAGACTCAGACTGTGGTTTCTGATGCTGTTGACCAAGACTGTGGTTTGGAAGATATCGCAAATGTCTATAAAGTGTGGAGTCTACATTTTGCACTTGTATTCTAGTGACAATAGCTGATACTGGTATACTGTAGTCAGTGTGTGTTATCCATGACACTACCCACAGATGTTTGTTTTTAAATCTACAAACTGTCACAAGAAAATAAGAGCATGACTGGCACAGTCATCACAGCATGTACACGTGCACTTATTTGTAGTGTGATATATATACCTCGTATGTGCATGTGATATCCATGGGACAAATCGCAGTTGTGAAAAATTGTGGAGCCAGGTGATTAATTTATTGTGTACTTTGCCTATCCTCTGTCTACTAAGCCATCTCCCCAGGATTTATTCTAACCTTCCAACTTCTCTGCAGTTTCAAACAGATGATGGTACAATAAAATATCAATTTGCTCCAGAAACATTTCCTCCCCATGCCACTAGTTGTAGAAATTTCTTCTTCAAAATTATTCTAGGCTAGGGTTTAGGGTGGGTAAGATGCAGTCCTAGGTACCTAGGGATACAAAAATGAGCCCCTGTTTAAAACAGCACCACCAAAAAATATTACTAACATCTCTAAAACATTACTAATTCTAGAGATGGCTTTTTGTTTGTTTTTGGTAACATATGAGCAACCTAAAACGTACATCATGGTGTGTGTTGTTTAAAAGTTTTATGGGTACTCTTTTGGATACCCTGAATAACAACTCATGCTTTTATTATGAATAACTTGCTGCTCTGAAACTCAGAATGATAAAACCTTTAAATTGTGGACACACACATTCACACACACACTCACTCTCTCTCTCTCTCTCTCCTGGGTAGGGAACTGGGCTAGGACTTGGGAGAACAGGGTTCCCATCTCTATACCTTCACAGACTTCCTGTGTGGACTTGGGCAAGTCATTTAGCCTGTCTATGCCTGAGTTCCCCATCTGTGAGGTGTGGTAATATCACTTTCTTACCTCAGAGAGGTGTTAAAAAGATTGTGAGGTGCTAAGGTAATGGGGCCATATAAGTACCTGAGATAGATAGAATACTACTCCATACAGTAGTATTGTCTTAGGCCAAGTCTGCAGTAGGAGTGCTTTGTTAATATAGCATGCTTAGGTGGATGAGGCTTATACTGGCAAAACTGTGCTTTCGGCAGCATAGCGTATTCTAGCATAGTCTGAAGGTATCACTGCATATACACTAGGGTCTTCTGCTGGCACAGCTGTGTTTGGTCACAAATCACAGCTCTGACCAAAATGGCCATGCTAGGAGAAGTTTATAGTGTAGACCTGGCCTCCTTAGATTCTCTGTCTGTGGGTGTATGTACACCTCTATCCCAATATAACACGACCCGACATAACACGGGTTCACATACAACACGGTAAAGCTCTGACACGCTGCTCTGAGCAGCGTGTTAAGGGTGCCGGGCTGGGGCCGAGGGGTTGGATAAGGGGCATAGGGTCTCTGGGGCAGTCAGCCCCTCGCCCCCAGGGTCTAGGAGGCAGAAGCTGGGGGGGGGGAGTAATTTTGGGGGCCCGGCAGTCCCAGAGTGGCCCGGGGGATTAGCAGGGTGCTGGGAGCAGCCCGCTCCGCTTCCCTCACCCCAGCCCCAGCCGTGTCACTCAAGGGAGGGGTTTGGGGAAAAGGATCCCCCCCGCACTCACCGGCAGCAGCGGAAGCAGAGCAGCCTGACCCCAGCCCGCTCCACTCCGCCAGCTCCCCGCCGCGGTGCTCCGCTTCCTGCCGCAGGTGAGTGCTGGACCTTTCTCCACACCCCCAGCGACATGGCTGAGGCTGGGGCAAGGAAAGCAGAGTGGGCTGGGGCCACATTGCTCTGCTTTCCACCACCAGTGAGTGCGGACAGCGTCCTTTCCCCAACCTCCCTGCACTCACCGGCGGCGGGAAGTGGAGCAGCCCGGCCCCAGCCTGCTCTACTCCACCAGCTCCCAGCCACAGTGCTCCGCTTCCCGCCACAGGTGAATATTGGGGGCATCCTTTCCCCAATCTCACCGGCGGTGGGAAGTGGAGCTCCACGGCTGGGAGGTGGCAGAGTGGCGCGGGCTGGGGCCACGTTGCTCTGCTTCCCGCTTCTGCAGGTGAGTGCCTGTCAGGGGGTGGAGGGTGTGGATAGGGGTTGGAGCAGTCAGGGGACAGGGAGCAGGGGGGTTAGGTAGGGGGTGGGGTCCTGGGGGGTGATTAGGGACAGGGGTCTCTGGAGGGGGCAGTCAGGGAACAAGGAACAGGAGGGGGCCTATAACGCGGTCTCACCTATAATGCGGAGGACCGCGTTATTTCCTGGTAGAGGTGTATATCTGAGATTTTTACTAGGGCTGTCGATTAATTGCAGTTAACTCACATGATTAACTGCAAAATATTAATTGTAATTAATCACAGTATTAATCACACCGTTAAATAATAGAATACCAATTGAAATTTATTACATTTTGGATTTTTTCTATATTTTCAAATATATTGATTTCAGTTACAACACAGAATACAGAGTGTACACTTCTCACTTTATATTATTTTTGATTACAAATACTTGCACTGCAAAAATGACAAAATAGATTTTTCAATTCACTTAATACAAGTACTGTAGTGCAATCTCTATCGTGAAAGTGCAACTTACAAATGTATTTTTCTTTATTACATAACTTCACTGAAAAACAAAACAAATGTAAAACTTCAGAGCCTACAGGTCCACTCAGTCCTACTTCTTGTTCAGCCAATGACTAAGACAAATAAATTTGTTTACATTTATGGGAGATAATGCTGCTGGTTTCTTATTTACAATGTCACCAGGAAGCTAGAACAGGCGTTCGCATGGGACTTTTGTAGCTGGCATTGCAAGATATTTATGTGCCAGATACATTCATATGTCCCTTCATGCTTCCACCATCATTCCAGAGGACATACCTCTATGCTGATGATGCTCATGTGATAGGTTGGACCCCCTGGGATGTCACCTGGTGTGCTGGGACACCACTATTCTGCAAGCCTGGGCCCCCTTTTACCTGGGCTAAGCTCCCCAGCCTTTTCCAGCCAAGCACACAGGCAGGGCCACACCCAGCTGCCCAGAGAGACAGAGATCCGCTCTGAGAAGGCTCAGCTGAAAGGGCTTGCCACAGCACCCAGAAGTCCACCCCCCACCCCCCTTTGGAGTGAAAACCCAAAATTATATGAAATTCGCCTCTTCCCTCAATTTGGAGGAGGATATGCACAACTTCTCTCTCCCCCCAGTTAGAAATCACATATACTGGGTTATATTGTAAACCAGAAATAAGTTCATTAACTATAACAGGTGTATTTTAAGTAGTTAAGGAGTTAGCAGACAGAACAAGGCAGATTACTAAAAAAATAAAACAGAGCACACAAACTAAGCTTAATACACTAAAGAAACTGGTTACGTGTAAGTTGTCACTCTAAACATGGTTCTAATAATCTTCTTCACAGGCCAGATGCCCTTCCAGTCTGGGTCCAGTACTTTCCCCCAGTTCAGTCTTAGTTGTTTCCCTCAGTCATCTTTGGTGAGGTAGCAGGGGAGAACTGACAACCCGGATTACCTCACTCCCTACCTTTATATAGGATTTGCATAAGGCGGAAGTCCTATGTTTCCTAGTTTGACCTCCCAACCCCCCAGCTTCGCATGGAAAAGTACAGAGTTCAAGATGGGTTCCAGTATCAGGTGACATGGTCACATGCCTCTGTAGGGCCCCGATTAGCCATTCTTCACTCACCCACACGTTCACAGGAAGACTAAGCTCTTTTACAGTCCATTGTCTCGTGCAGATGGGCTATCACCACTGTCAGACTTTTTCATTGTTGTACCTGAAGTGTTAGCAGGGCACATCATGCAAAGTATCGTAGTTGAAATATAGATACATAGACAGTATTCCTAATTTCAGATACTGAAATGATACATGCATACAAATAGAATAATCACATTCACTAAATCATAACCTTTTCAATGATATCTTTCATATGATCCATCTTGCATAAAGTATCTCAGTTATGTCCTATGCATATCATAAGCATATTTTTATAAAGAATCTGGAATGATATATCACAGGTCATTAAAAATAATGCTTTAATTAAATTTGTGAACTCCTTGGGGGAGAATTGTATATCTCCAGTTCTGTTTTACCCACATTCTGCCATATAATTCATGTTAAAGTAGTCTTGGATGCTGTTTGTTTTAAGAACACGTTTACTGCAGATTTCACAGAATGCAAAGAAGGTACCAATGTGAGATTTCTAAAGATAGCTACAGCATTCGACCCAAAGCTTAAGAATCTGAAGTGCTTTCCAAAATCTGAGAGGGTCGAGGTGTAGAGCATGCTTTCAGAAGTCTTAAAAGAGCAACACTCTGATGCAGAACCTACAGAACCCGAACCACCAAAAAAGAAAATCAACCTTCTGCTAGTGGCATCTCACTCAGATTATGAAAATGAACATGCATTGGTCTGTACTGCTTTGGATTGTTATCGAGCAGAACCCATCATCAGCATGGCTGCATGTCCTCTGGAATGGTGATTGAAGCATGAAGGGACATATGAATCTTCAGCACATCTGGCATGTAAATATCTTGAGAGATCAGCTACAACAGTGCCACGTGAAAGCCTGTTCTTACTTTCAGGTGACATTGTGAACAAGAAGCAGGCTGCATTATCTCCTGCAAATGTAAACAAACTTGTTTGTCTGAGTGATTGGCTGAAGAAGAAATAGGACTGAGTGGACTTGTGGGCTCTAAAGTTTTACAATGTTTTATTTTTGAATGCAGTTATTTTTATGTACATAATGCTACATTTGTAAGTTCAACTTTCATGACAAAGAGATTGCACTATAGTACTTGTATTAGGTGAATTGAAAAATAATATTTCTTTTTTTTTATAGTGCAAATATTTGTAATAAAAATAAATATAAAATAAAGTGATCACTGTACATTTTGTGTTGTGTGTTATAATTGAAATAAATATATTTTAAAATGTAGAAAACATCCACAAATATTTAAATAGTATTCTATTATTGTATAACAGTGTGATTAATTATGCAATTAATCACAATTATTTGTTTTAATTGCTTGATAGCCCTAATTTATGTCTCAATTTTTGAATACCCAAGTCAAACACTTTAAAAGGACTTGATTTCTGGAAAGTGCAAAAAACCATCCTCTGAAAATCAGGCCCCTCTAAAGTTTCCTGGGTTAGGCACACACAAATTGAGGCATTGAAACTCAGCATCACTTTTGAAACTTTTGACCATACATGTGTGTATAATGAGTTTGTGTGACTTAGAAGACAAAGACACAGATATATGTGTAATTCACATCTCAGGTCTCTGTAGAAATATTACATTAGTCGAACAATGTGGGGTGGGTAAAAGGTAGAAATCACTTAAAATGATCACTGGAAAACAGTCTGTAGAGTAATATTTTTAAAAATAATATTTCAAAGAATCCATGTGAGATTGCTTCTTAAATTACAAGCCATGTTTCATGCAATTCCTTGGGAGCTTCTATCAGCAAAGGACAGAAAGAGCTTATGAGTAGGGTCCTACCAAATTCATAGCCATGAAAAATGCATTACGAACCATGAAATCTGGTCTTTTATGTGCTTTTACCCTATACTATACAAATTTCACGGGGGAGACCAGTGTTTCTCAAATTGAGAGTCCTGACCCAAAAGGGAACTGCAGGGTGGTTGCAAGGTTATTTTAAGGGGGTTGCAGTATTGCCACCCTTACTTCTGCGCTGCTGCCTTCAGACCTGGGCAGCCGGAGAGCAGTGGCTGTTGTCTGGATGCCCAGCTCTGAAGGCAGTGCCCCACTAGCAACAGTGTGGAAGTAAGAATAGCAATACCATACCATGCCACCCTTTCTTCTGCACTGTTGCCTTCAGAGCTGGGCAGCCAGAAAACGGCAGCTGCTGACCAAGACAGGGCCAGCTCCAGGCACCAGCTTCTCAAGCAGGTACTTGGGGCAGCCGCTCCGGAGAGGGGCGGCACGTCCAGTTATTCGGCGGCAATTCGGCGGACGGTCCCTCACTCCGCCTGGGTGTGAAGGACCTCCTGCCGAATTGCCGCCGCAGATCGCGATCGCGGCTTTTTTGTTGTTTGTTTGTTTTGGCTGTTTGGGGCGGCCAAAACCCTGGAGCCGGCCCTGGACCAAGAGCCCGGTCTGAAGGCAGCAACACAGAAGTAAGGGTGGCAATAATATACCATGCCATGCTTACTTCTGTGCTGCTGCTGGCGGCGCCAGCTCTTCCTTCAGAGCTGTGCTCCTGGCCAGCAACTGCCGCTCTGTGGCTGCTCAGCTCTGAAGGCAGAGCCGCTGCCAGCAATCTCGCACAAGTAAGGATAGCAGTACCACAACCCCCGCTACAATAACTTTGCGACCCATGCCCCCCCCCCCCCGACAACTCCTTTTGGGGTCAGGACCTCTACAATTACAACACTGTGAAATTTCAGATTTAAATAGCTGAAATCATGAAATTTACTATTTTAGAAATCCTATGACTGTGAAATTGACCAAAATGGACCATGAATTTGGTAGGGCCCTACTTATGAGCTAAAAAGTCCCAAAGAAGCTGGCAGTGCAATTTATAATCTGTATTGACTGGACCAGGTTATAACAGGCCTTCAGGAAATTTCTCCAGTAAGTTTTCACTCATGCTAAGCACTAGTTTAATTTAGCAGTGTATAGTACTTATCTCTCATAATCAAATATAAATGGTAGAGGATGCTAGTGAAAATATAGTGGATAACTAACTATATATCCTGCATTTCCATTCCCTGTTTCTTACACTATCCCCATCTAATGTCATCCTCTTTTACTCCATTGACAATAGTAACACCTGATCCTTACATTGATCCTCTGGCATATGCTAGCTGTATTCTCTCCCTCTGGATTTTCCTGGCAATGCCTGGAGTGTCAAGATCCATAAATTTGATGCTAATTACAGTGGATTCCAGTCATTTATACTCACTCAATTTTATCTTTCTGTTCAGCAATTTGTTGTGTAAAGTAATGTGACAAGGCTCTCAGCTCTGCCTGGCATTCTTAATTCTGATGGGTTTTCCTATAATGACATTTTTGTGTGTGCGTGCAGCTCACTGATTTGCTTAGTTTGTCTACTTAAATTAAAATGTATGGTAGTTATTCTTTACAGTCTGTTCCATTTTTCTTCCAGTTCAGAATTCAGACGTCTTCTGTTACAATAAGTATCCAAACTTAGGACTAGCATATAGTTTAGATTTTTTTCTATTTTTTTTAAGGTAGCTAATTTTGGCTAATCAGGAATGAAATAATGGAGAATATTGGGCATTGTATTCCTTGTGATAAATTGATTTTAAAAAGTAGTTACGCCAAGACCATTTTACATTTTTCCCTGGCCATGCTGCATATAAGACTGGCAGTCTGCCCCATCAAATTGAGCATTTGGGAAAGAGTAAACAACCAACTTCAATTGGAAACATGGTTAGCAAGTATTGCACATAGTGTAAGAAGCAGATAAATGCTGGTCTATTACACAAGAGTGAACTTCATAGAAAACATACTGTGTTTTTTTCCCTTTAGAAAGAAAGAATCATTCAAATTAACTAGTGTAAAATAAAGAAATAAATTGGACCTGAAAACTGCTGTCTCTATCCTGGCAGAATTCCTATTGCCTTTTTTTACAGACTTCTTCCTAAATGAGAATTGCAAAATTTGGCCCCAAATGAAAACAGAGACATAAACCTAATTCAATAGCTCTTGTTTGAGATGAAAAGCCTCTTCCCAGCCTGAGCAGGTAGCCTGGGCACTGTGCAGTTGTTGGAAGGAATCTCCCCCCCCCCCCCCAAGGCCAAAGTGCAGCTCTTTAGAAACCCCACATGGTTTACTCTGCCTAACTGATGAAGCAGGCTTCACAATCCTTTATGTCGTTTCTTGATGTTGGAAAAAAAGGATCACTGCATTAGAAGATTTTTAGGCCCATCTCTATCCATCTGCTGCACTGCCATGCAGGTACCTCCCCACAGAGCTGAGGGTTTACTTTTTTATGCGCTGCCCCCCACAATCTTGTTCTCCCTTACTCAGCAGAACTGTACACGGTTCTGTTATGAAGAGGGTATTGTCAGTCAAAAAAGAAGAGGCAGGATTCACCCCCGCCCAATCCAATTATGTTTGAATTATGGTTGATTCTATCCCTGAGGCCCAAAACAGAGCAGAGAGCTAACCCTGCCCTAAATATAGGTGATATCCTCAGCTGTAGAATGAATATAAGTCTTGGAAAGTGATAGCAGTAAAGGAAGAAGAGTTTTTCAACTACTTTGTTTTAAGGTGATTATAATGATCACGAATTAAGTCTGCACTAAATTCTGTTAATAGCGTGGCTTCTTAATCAGTTTTACTTTTCTTTTACACAAAAGTATTTCAGTTTGCTTTTAAATTTACTCTAAAAACAAGTAGAGCAGCTGGAAAGGCCCAATACGTAAGCTCTCGCAAAGGAGTCCATTCTTATATATATATTTTTTTAATACTCTCTATTTTATAATCTCTGAAGGGCCTCACAATTGTACATTAAAACCGATATCATACACCACTGTTTGTATCGGCTGTCATTCTGGGTAACCATTAAAATAATTTGTGAGCACCATATATGCTAGTCAGCTTTGGCCTAAGTACATCCATAGAGGATACAATATTTTTAACTGTTTGATCAGGTACCCACAATATTTCTAATAATTCCCTCTTCTAAATATATACGGGGACAAATAGTGGTAGTATTGATAAATGGCAAGTCTTTAAGGGTGACTGTATTAAAAAAGAAACTAAAATGTGAACATAAAAAAATCCATGTGGTTTGCCACCTTTCCAGAAGTTGGTCTTAACTCATTTCTTAAGGAATTTGGGTAGTAATGTAGACAGTTGTTTCCACACTGCCGTGTCACAAGGAGATGCTTTTAAAAAGTAGCAGGTTTAAAATGCCTTTCTTTCTGTTAAAATAGGGACTGCAGTGGTTTGGCACCCGGCTGGAACAGACTCTGGTGACATTTGAGTGAGAGATCTTACATCTCTGAGGTGGAGTTAAGTTTAGTTGTGTACAGTACCTTTGACAAGGTCCCTCACAAAAGGCTCTTATGCAAAGTAAGCTGCCACCGGATAAGAGGGAAAGTGCTCTCAGGGATTGGTAACTGGTTAAAAGATAGAAAACAAAGGGTAGGTATAAATAGTCAGTTTTCAGAATGGAGAGAGGTAAATAGTGGTGTCTCCCAGGGGTCTGTTCTGGGACCAGTCCTATTCAACATATTCATAAATGATCTGGAAAAAGAGGTAAACAGTGAGGTGGCAAAATTTGCAGATGATACAAAATTATTAAAGATAGTTAAGACCCAGGCAGACTGCCAAGAGCTACAAAAGGATCTCACAAAACTGGGTGACTGGGCAACAAAATGGCAGATAAAATTTAATGTTGATAAATGCAAAGTAATGCACATTAGAAAGCATAATTCCATCATATAAAATGATGGGATCTAAATTAGCAGTCACCACTCAAGAAAGAGATCTCGGAGTCATTGTGGATAGTTCTCTGAAAACATCCACTCAATGTGCAGCAGCAAAAAAAGTGAACAGAATGCTGGAAATAACTAAGAAAGGGATAGATAATAAAACAGAAAATATCATATTGCCTCTATATAAATCCATGGTATGCCCACATTTTGAATACTGTATGCAGATGTGGTTGTCCCATCTCAAAAAAGATATATTGGAATTGGAAAAGGTTCAGAAATGGGCAACAAAATTGATTAGGGGTATGGAACGGCTTCCGTATGAGGAGAGATTAATAATACTGGGACTTTTCAGCTTGGAAAAGAGATGGGTAAGGGGAGATATGACTGAGGTCCATAAAATCATGACTGGTATAGAGAAAGTAGATAAGGAAGTGTTGTTTACTACTTCTCATAACACAAGAACTAGATGTCACCAAATGAAATTAATAGGCAGCAGGATTAACATAAATAAAATGAAGTATTTCTTCACACAATGCACAATCAACCTATGGAACTCTTTGTCAGAGGATGTTGTGAAGGCCAAGACCATAACAGGGTTAAAAAAAACCTAGATAAATTCATGGAGTCTAGATCCATCAATGGCTATTAGCCAGGATGGGTAGGAATGGTGTCGCTAGCCTCGGTTTGCCAGAAGCTGGAAATGGACAACAGGGGATGGATCACTTGATGACTACCTGTTCTGATCATTCCCTCTGGGGCACCTGGTATTGGCTACTGTCGGAAGACAGGCTACTGGGCTAGATGGACCTTTAGTCTGACCCAGTAGGGCCATTCATATGTAGTAGTTGGAGTAGGTTTGTGTGTGAGAGCAGCCTGACTGGAACTGGAAGGCAGAGTTAGTTCTTTGCTGCAGCTATGAAAGTGGTGTTATTACTATGTATGTTTTTCTGCTGTGTTTTCTGTTGTGTCCAGTCTTGCTCAAAGCAGTACTAGGAACAGTGTGCACAGTGTAAACAAAAAATAGACTAGGAAAGCATGGTGTGGGTCTGTGTGCGTTCATTTCTCTCCTGACAGGGAATAATCTCACTGCAGAAATCTCTATCCTTTCTTCGGGGTCTAGTCAGTGGGGCTCAGAGTGGGCACTGGGGATCAACCACTCAGCAAGTTGCAAGATCAAGATCTAAGGCCAGAAATTTTAGAAGTGTTTAGCATCCACAGCTGGGGCTAGGTTTCCAAGTGCTCAACACTAGAGAAAGGTAATTCTGTTTTGTGGAGGATTTTGATATTTCAAAATTTGATTTTGTTCCAGTTTAGAACAAAGCAAACACAAAAATGCAATTATCCATGAAAGGGAATAGTGTCCTGGCTTTAGGGTAGTCTGTGGTAGTCCCTGGGCTGTGGACCCTGGAAGCCCTAGGAAACTAGGCTGCCAAGCAGACAGGAGGCTAGAAGCCCAAGCTTCCCAGCAATCTGCCAGACAAGCTGCCAAAGAGCTGGGCAAGTGAGCTGGCAGGAAATCAGACAGGTTTGCAAACCTGCGTGGCAGGCAGAGTTCTGTCAGAACTTTGTTGATATTGAACCATTTCTGCCAAATGTTTTGATTTCAATAAATTCTGAATTTTTCTGATGATATGTACTCAACACTCTGTAATTTCCAAGTAAGAATAATGGGAACTTGAATCAATAGACCAGGCTTCCTCTCATGTATATTTACATTGGAATTATTTGAATAGGGCTCAATATTTCCTCTGCATATTCCAAACTTTAGTATATTAAAAGGAATAAAAAAGTTTGTGGTTTATACTGAAAGTCCAGTTTAGTTTTGATAACTGTCCAACACTTTGGATTTTTAGCAAAACTATACAAGCCTGTCAGGTCCACAAAATTGGGCTGGTTATATCCTGAGAAGAAGTTTTCCTTGTGAGATTTTCAATACTTCATTCTCCAACCAGCTGTGAATAAGGCAAAAAACAGCCTTCCTCAGAGTATTCTGATTGATCTCATTCTACACAAATGTAAGAAACTGATAAATAAGAAGGTAAAATAAGTTTTGACTACCTCACATGAAGTCTGAGTTTCATTTGAGATTTGAACAAAGGTGTTAGGGCGGTTTGCCAATCTTTAGTAAAAGTGACAAAATCCTTAAAGAAGCAAATTCCTTTTCCTTCTGCGTCCGTCTGCAGTGCTTCCTGATAGGATGTTTGACTATCTCAGGAGCCTAACTAATGGATAGGAAGGCTAAGGTTGTGGTTGAAAATCACTTTAATGAAGAGGAGGTATGCATATATTCCTGCCTCCCTCCCAAACACACACACTGATGGTAGGCCTAAAAAAACCCCTGCAAGTAGCAGGTTCCATGTTTTTTCTCCATTTTAGTTTTTTTTAGGTCTTTCCACTATGTGTTTTCCTATTCCAGTAACTACTGAAGGCCTACAGTATATTAATCCTTCTGTACTGGAACATCTTCTGTTAAATAGTGTATCTTGAATTAATCTGACCTCATTTTGGCCATATCGATACCCAAACATAAAAATATTTTATTTTGTACCTCTATTTGCAATAGCCAACTTTACTTAGTTTAGCAATTAACCTCTGATTAGAGAAATATAGGCACTGTCATGAGGAAACAACCCTGAACGTTTCAAGTCAATATGCTGATCTGTTTACATAATCCTCATTTATTCGTATTTTGTTTCCATTCAAGGATTTGGCTGTTTTTAGTTATTCTGAGAGAAATCTTTTCCTAGTTGTCTAAGATCCAAAGCAGGTAAAATCATAGAGTAAAATTCTCAGCTGTCATTGCTAGATAATTGTTAGTTTAAAAGTTCTCTTTCTCAATGCCCATGACAAAGGATTGTAGAATGAATAAGCCAGATGACATAGATCTGAACTTCCCCCAAACCTTTTCCCCAGTAAGTTATATTATCCCTTAGCCCTCAAAATTTTTGAATCATTGCACTAAATTCCATTTTTAGAAATATACATTTTATATATCTGAACATTCAAAAATATGAAATAGAAATAATAATTATGATTATGTGTATTATATGGAGTTTTATTCATAAATATTGTTAGTGATAATTATTTTATGTAGGTGCCCAGAGACCTCACTCAGGATTAGGGCCCCACATGGGACAGCCTGGTCCTTGACCCAAAAAGTTTACAATCAACGGTCTCAATCCTGCTAATGCATCTGCATGGGCAGGCCTTTATGGCCATGTTTTGCCCAACTGAAGTCACTATGATTCCATGCTGATACCAGATCCAGTTGCCTAAACAGTGGCTAATTTAAGACAAGTGAGGGTTAATAAAAAGGAAAGGTGAAGAGAGGATGATGGTCAGAGTAATAAGGTTGCATAGAGAAAAAAACAGAGAAAAGTAAGACAAATTATGGATAATTACCATTGTACTCAGGAAAAAACAACAAAACCCAGATGTATTCATTACACGGAAACTTACTTTTATTGTATTGTAAATGGCAAACGACCAAATAAATACAGCTATGGAAAATAAATGCCTTTGTGCAGGTTTGTTTAAGCATGATAGATGTGTTGTCAGCCTACTGCAGCGAAAAGCAAAATACATGAGTTGAAAAAGAAAAAAAGAGAATTGAACAAAATCAGTCACTGGGGTGCCGATTATTAAATGCTGACAAGTGGCAAAGGTTGCTTATTCTGCTCTAAAACTTTGGGAGCTTTCTAGTGAATTTGGACTCTTTGGCCTGATCTACATTATAAAATTAGGTCAGCATAACTATTTTGCTCAAGGCTATGAAAAACCCATACCACTGAGTGGCAGAGTTAAGCTGACCTAAGTTCCCATCTAGACAACACTAGGTTGACAGAAGAATTCTTCCAGTGACCTAGCTACCATCTTTTGAGGAGGTGGATTACCTACTCCAATGGAAGAACCCCGACAGTCGATGTAGGTAGTGTCTACACTGAAGTTCTATAGCAGCACAGCTGTGCCACTGTGCAGTTTTAAGTGTAGACAAACCATTTGCTAACAGTCAGGCCTGCTCTACACTAGGAATTTCCTTTGGTATAGCTGTGTCTCTTGGGGGTATGAAAAGTCCATCTATGTCTAAACCAACCGAACTCCCTGGTGTATACGAATGCTGGATCGATGGAAGAATTCTTCCATCAACCTAGCTACCACCTCTCAGGGAGCTGGATTACCTACGCTACTGGGAGAAGCTCTCCTCCGCATAGTTAGTATCTATACTGACGTGCTACAGCAACGTAGCTGTGCCACTGCAGCATTTTAAATGTAGACAAGCCCTCGGGAATGAAAATTGGCCATTTCCCTTCATCCACTTACACCTCAAAATCTATGTTATCAGGGAATGTTTGATAACTGGGTTATAATAAGCATATTTCATTAAGTTCTTTAGATGTTGGTCTCAAAATCTCGATCAGTGTACTGTATCTATCTGACTGAACCGAAGAGTTAAGAGAAAGGTTGTGAAGCCTAGTAACTAACTTCACTGTAAGAAAATCCCAATTGTACATTTACTAAATTGCTTAACAATAATAATTAATACTATTTGTGCCAGTTGGGGATCAAGCAGGTAATTCTGAGATATTCCATTCATTCCACTGAGGATATTTTTCAAAGAAACAAGTCTGTTGGGGAAAGCAGGACTATTTAGAATTGTGTTCTTTAAAAGATTAACATTAATGGGAGTTAGTCTTCATGATTATGTTTTTAGATATTTTAGCCTGCAGTGCTTAGGTTTTTTGTCTTCTTGCATAGAAGACGTGGTCTGTAAGTTAAGATTCTTTTTCCAGAAACTGTAAAAAGCAACAGAGGGTCCTGTGGCACCTTTAAGACTAACAGAAGTATTGGGAGCATAAGCTTTCGTCGGTAAGAACCTCACTTCTTCAGATGCAAGTAATGGAATCTCTGGAGATTTCCATTACTTGCATCTGAAGAAGTGAGGTTCTTACCCACGAAAGCTTATGCTCCCAATACTTCTGTTAGTCTTAAAGGTGCCACAGGACCCTCTGTTGCTTTTTACAGATTCAGACTAACACGGCTACCCCTCTGATACTTTCCAGAAACTGTGACCTCTCCCAGCCAGAGCTGCTGAATGGTGACATGGAATCTGTATATTCTGCAGATACCCAGGCCATTTTCAGTTTTCTTCCAGTGCTACCCACTTTCTGGGCAATTTGCTTTCACCAAAGCAGAAGAAAGCATGTAGCCATTTTGCATTGATGTAACACCCCTCCTAGTTCACTTTTCACACCCTGGGCAAGGCAGCAGAGATTGTCAGTAGTTTCTTGAGTAAATCTGCTACATTAACTAATGAATGAGAGTAGCATTCTCTGATATACTAATTTAGTGTTATGGATCTAGATTGAAGAAACACACTTAAACCAAGAGATCAGAGACATTTAATCTCATCTTTGAGACCGAAGAAAAACTACACTGGTACAGCTTAGGAGACTTAAATACAAAGGCAAAGTCTGAAGACTGAAAAACATACATGCATGTAGCAGTTTCTCAGTTCATTGCTCTAGATGTCTGCCTGTGAGGATAGTGAGTCTCCCAAAAAGAGGTTTTCATCCCCCTGGCAATTTATGTCCTCTGTTGTGTTTTTCTGATGCCTAGTGATGAGGTGTCATTAAGTCATACTTCAGACTAGTCTTTAATACACAATCAAAAATGGATTGTCCAATTTACTGCACAGAATATTAAATGAGTCCCTGGCTTTCCTTGGGAGGTCTTCCCTTGGTGAGGAATACTGAGGCATTTCCTTTGTTTGCGGTTGGTCATTAGAAAGGCCTTTCTTAATCTTCAAAGGATACTCTTTGAGGTTGTGTAGCCTGCTCAGAGGAATCCTTCCCTTCCAAGTGAGTTTAGGCACACATCTTTGGTGTAACTAGTTATTTTAGTATTTTAGTATACATTCCTCCTAGGGACTCTTCCCATACAGACAGCCTCCAGTTTCTTTGTACAGCAAGGATAATAATGTATGGAAAATTATAAATCCTAGTTACAGGGAGTCCTCGGACTTACGACGCCTGACTTATGTTGGACGCCACTTACAAGCTTTTCAATTGACTGCCCATTTTGCCCTTATGGCACTTGTTTTGCCCTTGCGACGCTTGATTTGCATAAAGTTTGCTTGAAATCACTTCCTGGTTGTGTTATACTGGTATGGAGCTGGAAGGAGTCACTTCTGATTGGCTTTGAGGCAACAGGGTAGCTTGTTGCTGGGTAGGGTTGCCACTTGTTTTTGATTAGCTCCCAGCCCGGGGCTCAGCCAATCAGAAAGCTTGAACAGTAATTGGCTAAGGCTCAGGATGTGTGCTGTTCTCTCTGGCTTTCTGAGCCTGTGTTGCCGGCAGCATATGTGAGTTTATATGTTTATTTGAATGCTGTTTATAAAATAGAGTGTGCAGTAAATACATTAATGTTGCAACATTAGTCCTCTATAATTCATTTAGTACAGAAATCTGGGTTATTGTGGTGAAAATAGTGTATCAAACCTTGGTTCAGGAACCAATCCCCCCTTCATACCATTGATTCCTATTGGAAAAGTGGTTTCGACTTGCCAAACAATTCTGAGGAACGAATTGTGTCGCAAGTCCGAGGACTCCCTGCACAATTATTTTGTCACAGTCAGACACTGAAATAGCAGGAAAATGTATTGTTAATTTTTATATGACCTATCCTGGCAGCTAGTTGCTTTAAAAACAGATTTCTGTGCAATGGGGGTGGGGGGAATTTACCCACAAAGCTGTTAATTAAAACCTAGATATAATAAATATGTCCTGAAGGTCACTAGATTTTGGCTATGATAGATCTATTTTCCATGGGAGTGAATTCCAAAGTGAGGGCCCTCAACTGAAGAAAGCCCTGATGCTGTGCATGGAGTGTTTTCACTTAGAAACAGGTAACAAGAAATATTTCTCAGCTGACCGTAACTGCCATGGGTGTGAGATGAGAAGGGATTTCATAAATATGAGTCCCAGATTAACTATGGCCCAGGATTATTTCTTTGATGGCACCCACAGTTGAAAAGGAAGTTAGCAATGAGACGTATGCACAGAAACACATTCTTGCTGCTGTACCACTCAGGAGGTGAGAAGCAGGATATTCTATGCTAAGGAGAGATCCCATGTAGCCTTCGGGGTAGCCATAAGCAGAGCATATGACAGTACTCTAGCGTGGAAGTAATAGACATGTCTGTATCTGAGAGGAACAGTCGTTGCCTCCTGGCCAGTCACAGTGAGCACCCCAGAGAACCAGTGTTACTTGGGTGAAAAAATTGATCCAATAGGACTCTGAGGCTGTGAGACATTTTGCAAAGTTGGGCATATGCAGGTATCACCTGTGGCCATTGCTCTTGATATTTCCTTCTGCCATCACTTCCACCTTATCCAGGCTGATTAATATAGTATCTGCATCTAGATACTCAACCTCTGTTAGACGTTGGGTGGTAAATTCATCCCTAATGTAATTCTTTCAACTTATTATTATTGGTGTGAAAGGTGAATTTGGACCTGGGAGAGTAATGAGCCCCCTTTGTGCTTTCTCTCATGCTGCCCCTAATGTTTGGGAGGAGCATGCTGTAAAGATCAGCAAAGTCACTTTGTTATCCTCCTTCAGTACCCTCCTTAAAACTTTCTTTTGTTGTGATGCCTACAAAAAACTTGACTACTGTTAGGCCAGTGGTGTGTTGAGACCACAGCCTATCATGCTGACCAATATCATCCCATTGTTTCCTTGTGCTCCCCCTGCAGTCTGTCTGTGTCTATCTGTTGTCTGTTGTAAGCTGGTGTCTTTTTGTTCTCTGTCTATACAGCACCTAGCACAATGAGCTACTTGTCCATGACTGGGACTTCTGGGCTCTTTGGTAATAAAAATAACAAGTAGTAATAATAAAGTTGCATCTCAAAAGTCATCACAATATCCACTAATGACAGTTCCTAAACATTGAATAGGAAGGGTGACAAGATGGAACCCTGTGGGAATCCCCTAAGGATCTTCCTGGATGATGGACATACTTAGCAGCATGTTTGTTATGCTTTTGTGATGCCCCTTAATACAGAATGTTACTGTGTGTTACCTTAAAACATTTCCAACCCCTATACGTTGAACTGGGCAAATCCTGTTCATATTATTTACAATATTGACTGCTTTGGGAATCTTTTATTTTCAAACTGGATCTCAGTGTGCTTAATGAGTCTGTGTATTGGTCTGAGTCATTCTGTTAGTCTGCTTCTTGTAGTTTCAAATGATGAGAAGTTGTTTCCTTACTGTAACATTCCACTAAGAAAAACAATCCCTTTCCCCATGAAGAGCTTGTGGCTGAGATTTTCCAAAGAGCCTCAGGAGTTTAAGTGCCCAAATCTTGGTGAAAAGTAATGAAAGTTGGGTGCCTAATTCCCTTAGGCTGGGATTTGCTAAGGAACCTATGGAAAAGTGATAATACAAGAATTTAGTGATTTTCTTGTGATATAATTAGAATAATCCAACAGTGTCATGCAGGAGATATCATTGCTGTGGTTGTTTTGAAACTCTGGAGTGTAGTTACTATACCCACTAGTTTCCCAAGAGCTCTTAAAATTTAACAAGCAAAGGCCACTGTGAGTGATGAGATGAAGCAGCAGTGGAGCCATTTCAATTATACTTCTATTATATATTCCTTGTTCGTAGTGCACTTCCTACTTTTTTGTAGTGCTTACTGAAGTATGAAGTGGTTTCCATGAAGGAAAGATAGCTCTGATTTTATGACTAAGTGGATAGTGTGATTTCAACTTGCTGTGACAGCACTTCTGCGGTTGTGGCAGCTTGAGTAACTTAAAAGGGAGAAAGCAGGGAAGAAAGAACACAAGGAAGCTGTGTCTAACTAGAACTAATGGTCAAGGCCACCTTGGCGAAAGATAACATTTGATAATTCAGTAATGTTATTACAGACGTAGCATGTGCACAAGAGTGCCTTTTTCGTTTGGTTTTGTTTTTTAAGAGGAGATTTATCATTGTGCTTGACTAGAATCATAGAATATCAGGGTTGGAAGGGACCTCAGGAGGTCATCTAGTCCAACCCCCTGCCCCTACTAATTCTGGAATGGTATAGTAGGAACCAGACCTCACATTGAGTGTATTCAAATGTCACTGTTAAGTGGATGCCAACTAAAGACCCAGTGATTGCTTATCAAACTGTTCTAGTTTACGGTACACCTTCAAACATCTTTCATCAAGTTCCAGGACTTGTTTGTGCACAGTCATGGGCAGAGGGAGGAGGTTTGACTTCATTTGAATGCCAGAATATAATGTGCACTTTTAAGAGGTGCTTTTTGATGTGAGCACAGCTGCAAAATGAGGACAGACATGATTGGAATTAAGACAGACATGCATGAAAGTTTAACACAGGGGAGGGTGCTACCTGCCCATCACCCATACTCTTCTATAGCAGGCATTTAATTGAAAAAGTTAGTAGAGACTGGGCATCTAACATAGTGAATGCCAGTGAAAATGAGGTAGGATCAGAGGCTAAAATAGGGAAAGAACAAGTTAAAAATTACTTAGACAAGCTAGATATCTTCAAGTGGCCAGAGCCTGATGAAATACATCCTAGAAAACTCAAGGATATGACTGAGGAGATATCTGAGCCATGAGTGGTTATCTTCGAAAAGTCATGGAAGATGGGAGAGATTCTAGAGGACGGGGGAAAGGGCAAATATAGTGCCAGTCTGTAAAAAGGGAAATAAGGACAACCCGGGGAATTACAGACCAGTCAGCTTAACTTTAGTACCTGGAAAGATAATGGAGCAAATAATTAAGTAATCAGTTTGTAAATAGCTAGAAGATAATAAGGTGATAAGTAATGGTCAGCATGGATTTGTCAAGAAAAAATCATGTCAAACCAACCTAATAGCTTTCTTTGACAGGGTAACAAGCCTTGTGGATGGAGGAAAGCGGCAGATGTGGTATAGTTTGACTTTAGTAAGGCTTTTGATACTGTTTCGCATGACCGTGGGAGATGTGACCTAGATGGAGCTTCTATCAGGTGGGTGCATAACTGGTTAGAAAACCATTCCCAGAGAGAAGTTATCATTAGTTCATAGTTAAACAGGAAGGGCATATCAAGTGGGGTCCCACAGGGATCAGTTCTGGGTCCATTTCTGTTCATTATCTTCATCAGTTATTTAGATGGTGTTGACATGGATCTTTGCTGGCCTGCAGCTGGGCGGGTGTTATTGGTATCAGTGAGAATTCAGAAACCAATATGTTTAATGCACAGTAATTTATTTGAGAAAGAATCATACGAGCAGTCTTAACTTGGTTACACAGTACATATCTTTAAGCCTATAAGCCTCAGCTCCCCAAGCATAAACCCTCAATAACTATGTTAGCTCTACACAATATCCAGATTGGCTAACAAAGCAGGTATATCTACTAATTCTAGATGGAAACTTCTTCTCTTTTCTTCTTCCCCTTCTTAGGTACTTGGTCTGTTAAATGTCCCCCAAAGCAGGGTCTTGTTACCCTGACAATCTCTGGTTCTAAAGTCCCATAAACGTCCTTCGAGGAGGAGTCTCAGTTCCCCCCGATGACTGCTGTCTCACAGTCTTGAACCTCTTCAGATGTTAATTGGGGAATACTAACTTAGCTAATTTACTTTGCTTAACATATATTTCCTTTTGTTCTCAAAGTTGTCACATGTTCTAGAAATATGCCCTGTGGGTGTCTTATTACTAGTTTACTCTAATTAATATTTTGGAAGGGACTGCGAAGCAGACACTAACCAAAGCTAAATCATCGTTTACCCTCTCATCAATCATTCACTTAAACTCTCAGTGTGATGCCATCTGAGGTGGTCATTTTGACTCAGGTCA
Source organism: Trachemys scripta elegans (assembly GCF_013100865.1). NCBI lineage: Eukaryota > Metazoa > Chordata > Testudines > Emydidae > Trachemys > Trachemys scripta. Next base: position 33,692,285 of record NC_048306.1, read on the forward strand.
GCTTGCTCCAAGCCCACTGATTGCGTGATATTACGTTTTCTTTGCTTTGTGAGCTCCTCCCTGCTGATATTCTAAAGTTCAGTGTTGAAACATGCATACAGATCGAAACGTTATTAACTATTCAAATGCAGTTTCAGCACTTCTAGTAATTTTCCACATTATTTATCTAATTCTAAGAGAATCCTGCTCCCAGAATCCTTTAGCAAGTTCAGACATACCAAGCCATATCAAACTCATGCTTGCCACGTTTATTCATGTCAATCACAGCAATTCATAATAATTTGGCACCGGCCCAATAGATGCCAAAAAGAGTACCCTTATAAAGTTTGTGGACGACACCAAGCTGGAAGGGGTTGCAAATGCTTTTGAGGATAGGTTTAAAATTCAAAATGATCTGGACAAACTGGAGAAATTGTCCAATGTAAATAGGATGAAATTCAATAAGGACAAATGCAAAGTACTCCACTTAGGAAGGAACAATCAGTTGCACACATACAAAATGGGAAATGACTGCCTAGGAAGGAGTACTGCGGAAAGGGATCTGAGGGGTCATAGTGGATCACAAGCTAAATATGAGTCAATGGTGTAACGCTGTTGCAAAAAAAGCAAACTTAATTCTGGGATGTTTTAGCAGGAGTGTTGTAAACAAGACATGAGAAGTGATTCTCCCCCTCTACTCTGCACTGATTAGGCCTCAACTGGAGTATTGTGTCCAGTTCTGGACACCACATTTCAGGAAGGATGTGGACAAATTGGAGAAAGTCCAGAGAAGAGCAACATAAATGATTAAAGGTCTAGAAAACATGACCTATGAGGGAAGATTGCAAAGACAGGGTTTATTTAGTCTGGAGAAGAGAAGATTGAGAGAGGACATAACAGGTTTCAAGTACATAAAAGGTTGTTGCAAGTGTGAGGAGGGAGAAACCTTTGATGATAGGACAAGAAACAATGGGCTTACATTGCAGCAAGGGTGGTTTAGGCTGGGCATTAGGAAAAACTTCCTGTCTGGAATAAATTGGAATAAATTGCCTAGGGAGGTTGGGAAATCTCCATCAGTGGAGATTTTTAAGAGCAGGTTAGACAAACACCTGTCAGGGATGGTCTAGATAATACTTAGTCCTGCTGTGAGTGCAGGGGACTGGACTAGATGACCTCTCAAGGTCCCTTCCAGTCTAATGATTCTATATAACTCATAACTGGTGCCAGGGATACAGGGCTCTTTAACATGTAACTGATAGCAAAAAGTAGGCTCTTGTGAGCCTACCATCCAGGACTCAACTCTCTCTGTGGTGCAGCAGGGTATGGACTTCAGCCCATGTAGGCCATAAGGTCTCACCCTATCACACGTGCCCAATGTCCATCACCAAAATCCCAGGTGTTTTACCTCTGGGAACCATTCATTTTATTCTCTTAGCCACATTGGAAATTGGGTGCAAGTAGTGACGAATAAACACCACCCAGTACCTCAGTTAGTAACACCTTCCTCCTCAATCGACTGTTGCTTGAAAGTGCTGCGAGGAAGGCAACAAACTCCCTGTTCTTCTGCTAATTGGCCCATGGGAGAGAAAATTCCTTCCTGACCCCCTAAACAGGCAAGCATCTAGACTCACAGTACAGGTGGGTTGGGTGGGCTGCTCAAACGTAGCCAAAAGAGGCTTCACATTGGCCCCCCTCTGGGCTAAATCCTGGGAGCTTGGGAATGCTGGCTAATCAGCACCCCTCCCCATGAGCTGGCCAGTGGGTGCCAGAGATTCCCAGGAGCTACCTATTGTCCCTTCTTCCCTTGCTACTGGGACTGTTGTCCTTTCACTCTGGCCCCATCAGGTTCTTCCACCAGTTGATGTGGGTGACATTTCTTTGAAAGGTACTTGGAAGAATGTTCATTCGTTTAAATTAATTGATCAGTTCCCCACATCACTTTCTTGAATATATATAATCCTGTGTATTTAAAATGTGTTCCAGTGTTAAATTTCCTTTATCTGACCAAACATATATGTTATAGGTGAGACTTCTAGCACTGCCTGTAATTAAGGTTGCCACTGTTTTCAGTCGCTTATTGCTTTGCTAAACTGTTGAGGTTGGAAACAATAGTATGTGATCATATAATTAAAAATATATCATCATATCTATGGACAAGGAGGACTAATTAAGGTTGCACAGGCAGTCTTACTTCTGGCATTTCCTAGCTTTTGAATGCTTGACTTTACAAACATAATGCACTTTTAATGTAGAGGGGAGGGTTGGTCTGTGTAATACATAGAGAGAGACACACACACACACACACACAATATAAAACTTGTGCTCATGTTTAGTTATGCAAACTCATCAGTGGGAGACCAGATGCCATATAACTAGCCACAGACGGCTTTATCTTAGGGCTGTCAAGCGATTAAAAAAATTAACTGCATGATTAATCATGCTGTTAAACAACAAATAGAATACCATTCATTTTAAATATTTTTGGATGTTTAGTACATTTTCAAATATATTAATTTCAATTACAAGACAGAATACAAAGTGTACAGTGCTCACTTTATATTTATTTTTATTACAAATATTTACACTGCAAAAAAACAAAAAAAATATTTTTCAATTCACTTCATACAAGTACTGTAGTGCAATCTCTTTATCGTGAAAGTTGAACTTAGAAATGTAGAATTATGTAAAAAAAAAAAACGGCATTCAAAAATAAGACAATGTAAAACTTTAGAGCCTACAAGTCCACTCTGTCCTACTTCTTGGTCAGCCAATCACTCAGACAAACAAAGGTTGGTTACAATTTGCAGGAGATAATGCTGCCTGCTTCTTGTTTACAATATCACCTGAAAGTGAGAAAAGGCGTTCACATGGCACTGTTGTAGCCGGCATTGCAAGATATTTACATGCCAGATGCGTTAAAGATTTATATATCCTTTCATTCTTCAACCATGCTGATGATGGGTTCTGCTTGATAATGATCCAAAGCAGTGTGGACTGATGCATGTTCATTTTCATCATCTGAGTCAGATGCCATCAGCAGAAGGTTGATTTTAATTTTTTGGTGGTTTGGGTTCTGTAGTTTCCGCATCCATCAGAGTGTTGCTCTTTTAAGACTTCTAAAAGCATGCTCCACACCTCATCCCTCTCAGGTTTTGTATGGCACTTCAGATTCTTAAATCTTGAGCTGAGTGCGGTAGCTATTTTTAGAAATCTCATATCGGTACCTTCTTTGCGTTTTGTAAAATCTGCTTTGAAAGTGTTCTTAAAACAAACATGTGCTGGCTCATCATCTGAGATATATGCAGAATGCGGGTAAAACAGAGCAGTAGACATACAATTCTCCCCCCCCCCCCCCCCAAGGAGTACAGTCACAAATTTAATTGACACATTGTTTTTTTAACTAACATCGGCATGGAAGCATATCTTCTGGAATGGTGGCCAAAGCATGAAGAGGCATACGGATGTTTAGCATATATGACATGTAAATACTTTGCAATGCCAGCTACAAAAGTGCCATGCGAACACCTATTCTCATTTTCAGGTGACATTGTAAATAAGAAGTGGGCAGCAGTATCTCCCATCAATGTAAACAAACTTGTTTGTCTTAGGCCTGGTCTACACTAGGCGTTTATGTCGAAGTTAGCGCCGTTACATCGAATTAACCCTGCACCCGTCCACACCGCGAAGGTATTTAGTTCGACATAGAGGTCTCTTTAATTCGACTTCTGTACTCCTCCCCGACGAGGGGAGTAGCGCTAAATTCGACATGGCCATGTCGAATTAGGCTAGGTGTGGATGGAAATCGACGCTAATAGCTCCAGGAGCTATCCCACAGTGCACCACTCTGTTGACGCTCTGGACAGCAGTAAGAGCTCGGATGTTCTGAACTGCCACACAGGAAAAGCCCCGGGAAAATTTGAATTTGAATTCCTTTTCCTGTCTGGCCAGTTTGAATCTCATTTCCTGTCTGGACATCGTGGCGAGCTCAGCAGCACTGGCAACGATGCAGAGCTCTCCAGCACTGATGGCAGTGCAATCTCAGAATAGAAAGAGGGCCCCAGCATGGACTGATCGGGAAGTCTTGGATCTCATCGCTGTGTGGGGCGATGAGTCCGTGCTTTCCGAGCTGCGATCCAAAAGACGGAATGCAAAGATCTATGAGAAGATCTCTAAAGACATGGCAGAGAGAGGATACAGCCGGGATGTAACGCAGTGCCGCGTGAAAATCAAGGAGCTGAGGCAAGGCTACCAGAAGACCAAAGAGGCAAACGGACGCTCCGGATCCCATCCCCAGACATCCCGTTTCTACGAGGCACTGCATTCCATCCTCGGTGCGGCCGCCACCACTACCCCACCACTGACTGTGGACTCTGAGGATGGGATAGTGTCCACGGCCGGATCCTCGGACATGTTAGCGGACGGGGAAGATGAGGAAGGAGATGAGGAGGACGAGGCAGTCGACAGCGCTCACAACGCTGATTTCCCCGACAGCCAGGATCTCTTCATCACCCTTACAGAGATCCCCTACCAACCCTCCCCAGCCGTTACCCCGGACACAGAATCTGGTGAAGGATCATCCAGTAAGTGTTGTAAACATCTAAACATTTATTTGTAACAGAACATGATTATTAACAATTTAAAAAATGGGTTTCTCATGATTAGTTTGATTAACTTAACGGTTCAGTCATGGGCAGTGCAACTATTTGAAAAAAATCTAGCAATGTCCGGTTTTGCATGATTGTCCTGCCCAAGCCGCTCTACTGTTTAGTCCCTGCTACTGCAGCTACAGTAAGATGCGGTCTATATGTCCGGGGATGGAGCAGAAATCCTCCTGGGACATCTCAAGGAAGCTCTCCTGCAGGTAATTTGAAATCCGCTGCATTAGGTTCTTGGGGAGAGCGGCCTTATTGGGTCCTCCGTAGTAGGACACGTTGCCGCGCCACGAGACTAGCAAGTACTCTGGAATCATTGCTTGGCACAGCATGGCGGCATACGGCCCTGGTCTTTGAAGGCTTTCCCGGAGCATTCTCTGTCTGTCGCTCTCAGAGATCCTCATGAGGGTGATGTCGCTCATGATGACCTGCTTTGAATGAGGTAGGGGAATGTTAGTGTTGGGACTGCTTTACCGTTCCTTTACAGAACTGTAACCGCTGGTTTGCAGCCACGCGGTGGAGGCGGGAGAGGGTCAGCCGAAAGGGATCGTTCCCGGGGACAGCCGCGAGGGGGTGGGACAGGAGCAGACTTCCTGCTTGCCGGATTGCTGGCAGCAGGGACCGACATTGATTTCAATGTGAAATGAGGCCATTGCTAATATTAAAGTTTTAAGCTGCCACGAATCTACGGCTTACCATGTCTGCGTGCAAGAGCAATTCCGTTGTCCTGACAGGGTTCTCAAAAGTGCTCTGCAAAACCCCAGACACTGAATGCGAAGGCCGAGAATTCGACCTTGTGCTGAGTGCGCATGTGATAGGTGCTGTGCATGGTCCTGTTCACAGAGAAAGACTATGTTCTTTGTTCACAACTACATTTATCTTTCTGAGGAATTCACTCCCTTTTTCCCATTCCCACAGCCCCATCTGCGACTGTCTCACAACCTAGCCTGTCATCACACTCCCAGAGGCTAGGGAGGATTAGGCATAAGAAGAAGAGGACACGGGAGGACATGTTCTCAGAGCTTATAGCCTGCTCCCGAGCCCAGGCAGCACAGCAGACCCAGTGGCGGGAGAACTTGTCCCAAATGCACCAAGCCAACATGGATCGGGAGGAGAGGTGGCGTCAGGAAGACCAGCAGGCGACTCAAACCCTGCTTGGACTACTGAGGGAGCAAACGGACACGCTCCGGCGCCTTGTGGATGTTCTGCAGGAACGGAGGCAGGAGGACAGAGCCCCGCTGCAGTCCATCTCTAACCGCCCTCCCCCGCCACCAAGTCCCATACTCCCTTCACCCAAAGTGCACAGAAGGAGAGGCGGCAGAGTCCCTGCTAACTCTCACTCCACCCCTGCAGAGAGCTCGAGCAGCAGAAGGCTCTCATTCCCCAAAGTTTGACAAGTTCTTTCCTTCCCGCCTGACACAAGCCCCCGTCCAAGTTTCACTTCCCAGTCCCATGTGTAGTTGATAATAAAAAATATGTTTCTGTTAACTACTGTTTCCATCATGTTCTTTTGGAGGAGGGGGGGGAAAGGGGGTTGGTAATTGGACAGGACAGTCACCTTTGGCAGGGTACATAGTAGGGGGCAGGCACAGCAGCAGGGCACATACATAGTGCAGTGATGCAGTGACTACTTACCCTGGTTAGTCTGGGAGGTTCTTTTCATGTTATGTGGTGGGGGGTGGGTTGCTCTGTGACTTTGTGTCAGGGGAGGGCAGTTAGAGATCTTAAGCGGCGGTCCTTAGGCAGGATCACAGAGCCACACAGCAGGGGATCTGTAACCGTCCCACCCCTGCCACAAACTCACATAGACCCCCCATACACACAGTCCGTATCAGGAGGGGTGACAGGCTCCGTTGAAAGAACCATCCCACCGCAGCGGAGCCTGTCAGTCCTTGAGTTTAGAAGCTGCATTCGCGCGACTACACTACACCCGCTCCGCACCACAGTCTGCGTCCCAGTTTTAAAAAATTCCCGCGAAAACAGTATTAAAGAAAACGGTGTGCTTTAACAAAGTAGAACTATTTTTATTTTGAAACGTGTGTTGGAAGTGGGGTGAAGGCTTCTCTGTACACAAAATTAGAAAGTCACAGGTTACCCTGCTCACTCAGGAACTTTGCTTTCAAAGCCTCCCGGATGCACAGCGCTTCCCGCTGGTCTCTTCTAATCGCCCGGCTGTCTGGCTGTGAGTAATCAGCAGCCAGGCTAATTTCCTCAACCTCCCACCCCGCCATAAAGGTCTCCCCCTTGCTCTCACAGAGATTGTGGAGCACACAGCAAGCTGCTATAACAATGGGGATATTGGTTTCGCTGAGATCACAGCGAGTCAGCAAGCTTCTCCATCTCCCCTTGAGACGTCCAAAAGCACACTCCACCACCATTCTGCACTTGCTCAGCCGGTAGTTGAAGAGTTCTTTTTCAGTGTCCAGGGCACCTGTATAGGGCTTCATGAGCCAGGGCATTAGCGGGTAGGCTGGGTCCCCGAGGATGACTATAGGCATCTCCACATCCCCAACAGTTATTTTGTGGTCCGGGAAGTAAATACCTTGCTGCAGCCGTCTAAACAGACCAGAGTTCCTGAAAACACGAGCGTCATGAACCTTGCCCGGCCATCCGACATTGATGTTGGTAAAACGTCCCCTGTGGTCCACCAGTGCTTGCAGCACCATGGAAAAGTAGCCCTTTCTGTTAATGTACTGGCTGGCCTGGTGGTCCGGTGCCAGGATAGGGATGTGAGTTCCATCTATGGCCCCACCGCAGTTTGGGAATCCCATCGCTGCGAAGCCATCTATGATCGCCTCCAAGTTTCCCAGGGTCACTACCTTTGGCAGCAGTACATCAACGATTGCCTTGGCTACTTGCATCACAACAACCCCCACGGTAGATTTGCCCACCCCAAACTGGCTCGCGACTGACCGGTAGCTGTCAGGCGTTGCAAGCTTCCAGAGGGCTATGGCCACTCGCTTCTGGACAGTCAGGGCTGGTCGCATCCGGGTGTCATTGCGCTTCAGGGCAGGGGACAGCAACTCACAAAGTTCAAGGAAAGTTCCCTTCCGCATGCGGAAGTTTCGCAGCCACTGTGATTCATCCCAGACCTGCAGCACTATGCGGTCCCACCACTCAGTGCTTGTTTCCCGTGCCCAGAATCGCCGTTTCACAGCATCAACATGACCCATTGCCACCGTGATGTCCTCGGCGCTGGGTCCCCTGCTTTCTGAGAGGTCTGTGCTACTCTCAGACTTCAGGCCATCACCGCGTTGACGTAGCCTCCTCGCCTGACTTTTCTGCATCTGCCTCAGGGCAACCTGTATGATAAGCTGCGAGGCGTTGAGAGCGGCCACAACTGCAGCGATGGTTGCAGCGGGCTCCATGCTCACAGTGCTGTGGCGTCCGCGCTGTCAATGACTTGAAAAGTGCGCGAAATGATTTCCCGCCGGCGCTTTCAGGGAGGGAGGGAGGGCGGGAGTGATGGACGGATGACGACAGTTACCCAAAAGCACCCTGGCCCCTTTTTTTTTTACCCAGAAGGCATTTGCGGCTCCACCCAGAATTCCAATGGGCGGCGGGGACTCCGGGAACTGTGGGATAGCTGCCCTCAGTGCACCGCTTCCAATGTCGACGCTTTCCCCGTTAGTGTGGACTCACAAAGTCGAATTACTGTCCTTAGTGTGGACACACACGTTCGACTTTGCAATATCGATTCCAAATATTCGATTTAAGTAAAATCGAACTACTCTCGTAGTGTAGACAAGGCCTTAGTGATTGGCAGAATAAGAAGCAGGACTGAATGGACTTTCTGTAATCAAAAATAATATAAAGTGAGCACTATGCACTTTATATTCTGTGTTGTAATTTAAATCAATATTGAAAATGTAGAAAAACATCCAAAAATATTTAATAACATTCAATTGGTATTCTATTGTTATAAGTGCAATTAATTATGATTAATTTTTTAAATCACAATTATTTTTTTAAGTTAATCATGTGAGTTAACTGCGATTAATTGACAGTCCTACTTTATATTGGAAAGGAATTTATGTGCTCAGTACACATGTGGATGGTGTATTGAAAATTTCTAAATGTTAAGCTTCATATTTTTATTCGCTTCATCAGTTGCTCAGTGTTATACAAGAATCCAACATAAAAGATAAAATTAATATAATTTACCACCAAAGACCAGAATAGTGACATCGGAATGGAACTGTATCACATCAGTGTAGGTGCCTTAGGACAGGCAGGGTATTGTCTTCTCTGTTTCGTATTACAGACGTGATCTTTACCT